>NC_086449.1:140980780-141095780 GCF_028390025.1 Pseudophryne corroboree
TCCAGTTTGTAGAAAGTGAAGGAAACGGCCCAGATGGAATTCTTCCGTAGGCGCATTCCTGGCCTCACACCAAGCAACATATTTACGCCATATACGGTGATAATGTTTAGCTATCACATCCTTCCTAGCCTTTATCAGAGTAGGAATGACCTCATCCGGAATGCCCTTTTCCGCTAGGATCTGGACGTTCAACCGCCATGCCGTCAAACGCAGCCACGGTAAGTCTTGGAACAGCCAGGGCTCCTGTTGCAACAGGTCCTGTCTTAGAGGAAGAGGCCACGGATCTTCTGTGAGCATCTCCTGCTATTCCGGGTACCAGGCCCTTCGTGGCCAATCTGGAACAATGAGAATTGTCCGAACTCCTCCTTTTCTTATTATTCTCAACACCTTTGGGATGAGAGGAAGAGGAGGAAAAACATATACTGAGTGGAACACCCACTGTGTCACTAGTGCGTCCACCGCTACCGCCTGAGGGTCTATTGACCTGGCGCAATACCTTTGCAGTTTTTTGTTTAGGCGG
Organism: Pseudophryne corroboree; assembly: GCF_028390025.1. Classification (NCBI taxonomy): domain Eukaryota; kingdom Metazoa; phylum Chordata; class Amphibia; order Anura; family Myobatrachidae; genus Pseudophryne; species Pseudophryne corroboree. The sequence continues at coordinate 140,981,301 of NC_086449.1, forward strand.
GACGCCATCATGTCTATCTGGGGCAGGCCCCACTGGCTTGCAATCTGTGTGAAGACTTCCTGCTGAAGCCCCCACTCTCCCGGATGCAGGTCGTGCCTGCTGAGGAAGTCTGCTTCCCAGTTGTCCACTCCCGGAATGAACACTGCTGATAAGGCGCTTACATGGTTTTCCGCCCAGCGTAGAATCTTTGTGGCTTCCGCCATTGCCACTATGCTCTTTGCGCCGCCCTGGCAGTTTACATGAGCTACTGCGGTGATGTTGTCTGACTGGATCAGAACTGGTAAGTCGCGAAGCAAAGTCTCCGCTTGACGAAGCGCGTTGAATATGGCCCTTAGCTCCAGGACGTTGATGTGAAGACAAGTTTCCTGACTTGACCAAAGACCCTGGAAGTTCCTTCCTTGTGTGACTGCACCCCAACCTCGGAGGCTCGCATCTGTGGTCACCAGGACCCAGTCCTGAATGCCGAATCTGCGGCCCTCTAGAAGGTGAGCACTCTGCAGCCACCACAGGAGAGATACCCTGGCCCTGGGGGACAGGGTGATCAACCGATGCATTTGTAGATGCGACCCGGACCATTTGTCCAGTAGGTCCCATTGGAAGGTCCGTGCATGGAACCTGCCGAATGGAATGGCCTCGTAAGATGCCACCATCTTTCCCAGGACTCGCATGCAGTGATGCACTGACACCTGTTTTGGTTTCAATAGATTCCTGACCAAATTCACGAGTTCTTGAGTCTTTTCTATCGGCAGATACACCCTTTTCTGGTCCGTATCCAGAATCATGCCCAAGAAGGGTAGACGAGTCGTAGGAACCAGCTGCGACTTCGGGATATTGAGAATCCAGCCGTGTTGCTGTAACACCTTTAGTGAAAGTGACACGCTGTACAGTAATTGTTCTCTTGATCTCGCTTTTATGAGGAGATCGTCCAAGTACGGGATAATAGTGACACCTTGCTTGCGCAGGAGCACCATCATTTCCGCCATTACCTTGGTGAAAATTCTCGGGGCCGTGGAAAGCCCAAACGGCAACGTCTGAAATTGGTAATGACAATCCTGTACCGCAAATCTCAGGTACGCCTGATGAGGTGGATATATGGGAACATGAAGGTATGCATCCTTTATGTCCAGAGATACCATAAAATCTCCCCCTTCCAGGCTGGCGATGACCGCCCTGAGCGATTCCATCTTGAATTTGAACCTTTTCAAGTATAGGTTCAGGGATTTTAAATTTAAAATGGGTCTGACCGAACCGTCCGGTTTCGAGACTACAAACAGGGTTGAGTAATATCCCCTTCCCTGTTGAAGCGGGGGAACCTTGACCACCACCTGTTGAAGATACAATTTGTCGATTGCATTTAACACTATCTCCCGTTCTTGAGGAGACGTTGGCAGAGCCGATTTGAAACACCGGCGAGGAGGCACCTCTTCGAATTCCAGTTTGTAACCGAGGGAAACAATTTCTATTGCCCAGGGATCCACCTGTGAGTGGGCCCAGATGTGGCTGAAAATTCGAAGACGTGCCCCCACTAGGGCGGACTCCCTTAGTGGAGCCCCAGCGTCATGCGGTGGATTTTGCAGAGGCCGGGGAGGACTTCTGTTCCTGGGAGCTAGCTGTGTTGTGCAGCTTTTTCCCTCTGCCCTTACCTCTGGCAAGAAAGGACGATCCACGGCCTTTCTTGTTTCTATTTGATCGAAAGGACTGCATTTGATAATGCGGTGCTTTTTTAGGTTGTGAGGGAATATAAGGTAAAAAAGTAGATTTGCATGCCGTAGCAGTGGAGACCAGGTTCGAGAAACCTTCCCCAAACAATTCCTCACCCTTGTAAGGTAAAACCTCCATATGCCTTTTTGAGTCGGCATCACCTGTCTATTGTCGGGTCCAAAGGACTCTTCTAGCCGAGATCGACATAGCGTTGATTCTCAAACCCAATAGACCAATGTCTCTTTGTGCATCTCTCATATATAAGACAGCATCTTTTATATGTCCTAGGGTCAATAGGATGGTATCCTTATCCAGGGTATCAATTTCCGCTGATAAGGTATCTGTCCATGCTGCTACAGCACTACACACCCATGCCGACGCAATAGCCGGTCTGAGTAAGGTACCTGAATGTGTATAAATGGACTTCAGGGTAACCTCCTGCTAGCGATCAGCAGGATCCCTGAGGGTAGCCGTATCTTGGGAAGGCAGCGCTACCTTTTTGGATAAGCGTGTCAAAGCTTTGTCCACCCTAGGGGATGATTCCCACCGTATCCTGTCCGTTGGCGGGAAAGGATACGCCATAAGAATCCTTTTGGGCATCTGCAGTTTCTTGTCTGGAGATTCCCAAGCTTTTTCACATAACTCGTTCAGCTCATGTGAGGGGGGGAAATTTATCTCCGTTTTCTTTCCCTTATACATGTGTACCCGCGTGTCAGGGACAGGGGGTTCCTCTGTGATATGCAAAACATCTTTGATTGCAATAATCATATATCGAATACATTTAGCCACCTTTGGCTGTAATTTTGCATCATCATATTCGACACTGGAGTCAGAATCCTTGTCGGTATCCGTGTCAACTATTTGGGATAGTGGGCGCTTTTGGGACCCCGAAGGTCCCTGCGACATAGGTACAGGCATGGGTTGACTCCCTGACTGTTCCCTAGCTTCAGCTTTATCCAATCTTTTGTGCAATAAATTTACATTGGCACTTAAAACATTCCACATATCCATCCAGTCAGGTGTCGGCGCCGTCGACGGCGACACCACATTCATTTGCTCCTCCTCCTCCCTCGAAAAGCCTTTTACCTCAGACATGTCGACACACACGTACCGACACACCACACACTCAGGGAACCCTCTTATCTAAGGACAGTTCCCCCACAAGGCCCTTAGGAGAGACAGAGAGTATGCCAGCACACACTCAGCGCTATAATAACCCAGGACAAAAACACAATATTTATGTTTACCCAGATAGCGCTTTTATACTCAATTCGCCAATTATGTGCCCCCCCTCTACTTTAAAACCCTCTTATCACCGTGATCTAAGCAGGGGAAAGTCCGGGGAGCTTCCTCTCAGCGGTGCTGTGGAGAAAAAATGGCGCTGGTGAGTGCTGAGGGAGAAGCCCCGCCCCCTCGGCGGCGGGCTTCTGTCCCGCTCTAAAATACAAAACTTTGGCAGGGGCTCGTAGGTATATACAGTGGCCGGCTGTATATACCCATCTTTTGCCAGGAGAGGTTTATTTGCTGCCCAGGGCGCCCCCCCGAGCCCTGCACCCTTACAGTGACACAGTATGTGAGGTGAATGGGAGCAATGGCGCACAGCTGCAGTGCTGTGCATTACCTCAGTGAAGAACAGTGAAGTCTTCTGCCGCCTCTGATGTCTTCTAACTTCTCATAGTCACGTGGCTTCTACCTTCAGACTCTGTGTGGAGGACGGCGGCGCGGCTCCGGGACGGACGGCGAGGATGAGACCTGCATACCGATCCCTCTGGAGCTAATGGTGTCCAGTAGCCTAAGAAGCAGAGCCTTTCAACTCACAGAAGTAGGTCTGCTTCTCCCCCCTCAGTCCCACGATGCAGGGAGTCTGTTGCCAGCAGGCTCCCTGAAAATAAAAACCTAACAAAATACTTTCTGTCATAAACTCAGGAGAGCCTCTGAAAAGCACCCAGTCTCCTCTGGGCACAGTAATCAACTGAGGTCTGGAGGAGGGGCATAGAGGGAGGAGCCAGTGCACACCCAAATTCTAAAGTCTTTCTTAAAGTGCCCATGTCTCCTGCGGAGCCCGTCTATCCCCATGGTCCTTACGGAGTCCCCAGCATCCTCTAGGACGTAAGAGAAATGTATGATTATAATGGCAATTAACATTTGTGCCAGTCATTGTAGCCTGGGATCGATGGACCTTGGTCAAAACCTATACTGTGAATGCTGCAAAAGCTAGGTTTATTGATGGTGATAGGACTTTTCTCCCCTACTTAGGGTGAGGCCTTTTTATGCCCCGTACCACCAACACTACCCCCAACCCACAGCCATACTGCACTTGGCTGCAATACAGCTCTTACTGTCAGCATGGGGACACAGCAAGGCTGGGTGTTTTCAGTCCTAGCCGGAAAACAGCTACAGGTCATGCAAGGCCAGATCACACAGCTTCCATGTGCAGTGACCCTTATGAAAACATAGAGATACTGTAGATAGACAATGAATATATAGAGAATGAGAGACTGTCACCTACCAATATGAAACTGAAGTGGTCTCACACTTGATCCTTTGAGCTTACACTCTTCCAGCCATTCTGAGTAGTGATGCTCAAAAATAAAACAAATGGAAAGTATATGTTCTGCTAGGGCATTATTAGTGTTGGTACACTATCAATTTCTTTTAATACAGAGCGGAGGTCATATGAGGTCCTATTTAGGAAAATCACATTGTAGCAATAAATAATTACTTATCAAAGCAACATTATCTTATCCCTATGGCAACTATACAATACTTAATTCTGTTGCTTAGTTGCAACAACCATTCAGAAACCCATTTTCTGCTGTCCTGAGCTTTTACATGGCGCCACAAGGGTTTCACAATGTCGTACAAATGGGATGGAACATACAGTGACATTACAAAGACAAGTTCATAAAATAAATATATACAGTACATAATGACATTATTACAACCTGCAACTTACATAATTGCATAGTAAACACAAAAGGAGAGAGGGCACTGCTCATGAGACCGTACAGTCTGAACATGAATCTTTACAGTCATCGGAAATGTTTACTTTTGAAATTTAATGATCCTTTGTATTCCGGAACAATAAACTAGAAAATTAAAGACACCAAGGGGCTAATTTACTGGTTATCGGGTTCAGATGCAATAATTATCATTTATTATCGCGTCTGTTTACGTCAATAGGAAATTAAATACCGCCGGGATGCCATATTTTACATGCAATATATAAGTAATCGCTTTACTTTCACTTTCTTGCCGCATATGTGCGAGTGGTGAATGCCAGGGAGAGCTCCTACAGATAACTGCGATCTGTAGGTTACAATAGCCAATGTCATCTTCAGATGGTGTTAGCTGCCGGGGCCCAGCAGAATGCTTTGTGTTCTGGGGCTTGGTAAATTTGGCAGGAAAGCAGACCTCATAGGTTTCTGTGGGGGCTGTTTTTGCGATCCACACCAGGAGATTATTATTATTATTATTATCCTTTATTTATATGGCGCCACAAGGGTTCCGCAGCGCCCAATTACAGAGTACATAAACAAATAAACAGTTGATGACAGTATAGGACAAGTACAGGGTAAATAAACATAGTTACATCAGCAGATGACACTGGAATAAGTATCAGGTGGCAGAAGACTGCTGGATTTGGTGCAGTTGAAGATTATTAAAGTAAGAAAGGATAAGCACATGAGGGAAGATTGCCCTGCTCCTGAGAGCTTACATTCTAAAGGGGAGGGGTAGACAGACAGGGGTGACACAGATGGGGTACATGGAGAGTGTAGAACAGAGGGTTAGGATGAGATTTGGCTGGGTTTGGTGAAGAAGTGGGTCTTGAGAGCCCGTTGGAAGTTTGGTAGAGAGGTGGAGAGTCTGAGGGGGAGAGGTAGGGAATTCCAGAGAAGTGGTGCAGCACGTGAAAAAACTTGGAGGTAGGAGTGGGAGGAAGTAATCCGTAGGCAGGAGAGTCGGCGTGCATTAGCAGAGCGAAGAAGACGGGTGGGAGTGTAAAGGTAGATAAGGTCAGAGATGTAGATGCGAGAGGAGTGGGTGAGGGCTTTGTAAGCGAGTGTGAGAAGCTTTAAATGGATTCTGAAAGGGAAAGGGAGCCAGTGAAGGTCTAGTAAGAGAGGAGAGGTGGACGTAGTGCGTTTGGTGAGGAAGATGAGCCGGGCAGCAGAATTGAGTATAGATTGGAGTGGAGAGGTATTTGTCAGGAATGCCAGTCAGGAGGAGATTACAGTAATCCAGTCTGGAGATGACCAGTGAGTGGATAAGAGTCTTAGTAGCATCCTGGGTCAGAAAGGGTCTGATCCTGGAAATGTTTTAGATGAAAATGGCAGGTTTGTGAGAAGTGCTGAATGTGTGGTTTGAAGGTGAGGGAGGAGTCAAGGATTACTCCAAGACAGTGCACTTGGGGGCTAGAGGAGATTGTAGTGCCATCAATAGATAATGAGATTGTAGGAGGGGAGGTTATGCGGGAGGGAGGGAAGATGATCAGCTCGGTCTTAGACATGTTAAGTTTAAGAAAGTCCTGGGACATCCAGGAAGAGGTAGCAGAGAGACAGTTGGAGATACGAGTGAGGAGAGCAGGGGAGAGGTCTGGAGAGGAAAGATAGATTTGGGTGTCATCAGCATAGAGATGATATTAGAAACCAAAAGAACTAATGAGCTTACCTAGTGAGGACGTATAGAGAGAGAAGAGGACCAAGGACAGAACCTTGAGGTACCCCTACAGTTAGTGGAAGTGAGGGGGAGGTGGAGTCATGAGAGGAGACAGAGAATGAATGGTCAGAAAGGTAGGAGGACAGCCAAGAGAGGGCAGTGTCACGCAGACCAATGGAGTGAAGGATTTGCAGTAGGAGAGGATGGTCCACAGTGTCAAAAGCAGCAGAGAGGTCAAGTAGAATGAGTAGAGAGTAGTGTCCCTTAGATTTAGCAGCATGGAGGTCATTGCATACTGTTGTAAGGGCAGTTTCAGTGGCGTCGAGAGGACGGAAATCAGACTGGAATGGGTCATGCAGTGAGTGTGAGGAAAGAAAGGAAGTAAGGCGGTTGTAGACAATACGCTCAAGGAGTTTGGAGGCAAAAGGGAGAAGAGAGATGGGTCGGTAGTTGGAGAGAGTGTTTGGATCAAGGGTAGGTTTTTTAAGAATAGGAGAGATGAGTGCATGCTTGAAGGCAGAGGGGACAGTGCCTGATGAGAGGGAGAGATTGAGAAGGTGGAAAAGATGGGAACAAGCAGAAGGAGAGAGGTAGCGGAGGAGGCTGGAGGGGATAGGGTCAAGTGGGGAGCTGGTGAGGGGACATGAACAAATGAGGGCCATGACCTCTCCAGATGCATGGGAGAAAGATGTCAGAGTAGGTGCAAGGGATGGGGAGGTTTGTTAAGGGATGGGAGAAGGCTGGTTACTGATGGTCTGGAGTTCCCGTGTGGTCACCTGCTGATACATTATAAGGATGCTTATTTCCGGGTAATCCCCAAAAATTCCTTCCAGGGAGGAGACGGAGCGCTGCAGGGGCGGAGCCGGACGAAGGACGAACAGGGGGAGGGTTTGCTGTGCGGCGCGGACTGGGGGTGTCGGGGGCGTGATCGTGGCGGCTGAGTGACGTCACATGCAGCCGCCACTATCTGGAAGATGGCAGCGCCGGTAGGAGGCTTCCTCTATTTCTACTAACAGGCAGAAATTGCAATGTGATCGCAATTTCTGCTTGTTGAAAGGGGGGAGGCACCGGTCAGCATGCTGGGCGGCCTTGCCCAGTGGATGGGCGGCCCCCAGCATGCGCTCCAAAGGATAGCAAGATCTGCTAATTAGCATAATTTGCTATCCTTACTGAATTAGGCCCTAAATCTGCATTCCGCATGACAAAAAAGTATGAAGAGACTCTTATACTTATATAATGACTAAACAGTATTGTAGGTGGTTTTAGTCTATTTCCAAGAAAAGCCTCCCTCCCCTTTTCCTGTGCACTTTGGAATTCACATCCATGATCTATTTATTTTGAAATCCCTTGATCTCATTATCATCAGCAAAACCTGCTAACGTTCTCTGGTGCTACAGCTTCTACTGCTCTCTCCTACGGGGAGACTCTGGTCACACTCCCAGACCTGGAATACACAAGGTGGTAGAGAAGGCATTCTACTTTCTCCATAATAAACCTTCCAGGCCATACACCTTTACAGACATTCTCACTTATTTTCTATTCCTTGAACTGCTTACTCTCACAGTTCCCATACACAACCCACTGTCCCTGCTGCCACTTATCTTCTTTTACTTCCTCTTTTGGTCTCTCCCGGTGATCTTCATCTTCCACTCACTGTGATGGACACTTCCTTGACCTTGTCTTCTCCCTCTTCTGCTCCATCTCTAGTATCTCCAACTTTTACCTTCCTTCTCTTTGAACAAAATCTCCTTTCCTACAACCCCACCATACCTCACGCTTCTCAAGTCAAGACTTCCAGTTCCACTGTTCATGTGTACTTCACTTCTAAATATAGTCACAATATACACACCCGTCCCAACCCACCTTCCTTTACACACTACAATCCACTCTTAGGGGGTCATTCTGAGCTGATCGTAGCTCAGCTACGATCAGACACTCAGACATGCGGGGGGACGCCCAGCACAGGGCTAGTCTGGCCCACGTGTCAGTCCCCCCCCCCCCCCCGAAATGCAAAAGCACCGCACAGTGGCGATGCTTTTGCATTTCAGGAGTAACTCCCGGCCAGTGCAGCTCCTGCGGCTGGCCGGGAGAACCTCTTCGCTGCCCCGGGTCGCGGCGGCTGCGTGACACGCCTGCGCTGGCCGGACCACGCCGCCGTCCAGCCCCCTCCCACCCAGCGACCGCCTCTTCCTCAGAGGCGATCGATAGGCAACGACGGCTGGCATGCGCCGGTGCATGTGCAATTCCGACCCAATTGCTGCGCTGCGATAAACTGCAGCGAGCGATCGGGTCGGAATGACCCCCTTAGTACATTCTCTTCAGTACCTGAGGACGTAAAGCCTGTTTCAGAGGTCCACGCGAATTCCGTCGCAACTGCGATTCTGCATACAGCGGATTTGCAAAAATATTCAATTGTCACAGTTGCTGGTATCTGTACTCGAGATGCCCACAGTTGGCATTTTAGATCCACCACACATTGGTAGCATCAGCGAACATTCAAGAAACCCTATGGTCACTCAGAATGTCCATCGCAACTAAGAAGCAGGGGATGGAGCCATTTCGATTGAGCATGCAGACGCAGTCGGAGGCTCAGACCCCCCCCCCCCCCCCAAAAACAATCACATCATGCCTGCGTTTAAGTCGCCACACTCCCTGTTACCTCCCACAAAAGCTTCCTGCCTGTCACTCATTCTGTGTCCAGGTCCTCACTGCGACTGCCGTTTCTTATTCATCATGGCACATGCGCAGTATGAGTCTGACGCATACGCAGTTACCAGAACTGAAGCATAAAAAAAGAAAAAAATATCTTCATTCTTGGAATAAAACTTTTTTTTTTAAATGCAGTATTGCAGTGGCTCTCAAATTTTTTTGAATCACAGCGACCTAGAGCATTACAATTTTCTTATTGAGAAATTTAGAAAGAAATATTAAATTAATTAAATATGGCTTATATGTCATCCTTAAGGTTTAATTGTGTGGTGAGGGTCAAGAGCTGCTTCTGTTTGTCCACATATTTTATGATTGACAGCCAGCAGCACTGGTTTTGCCTATTACATTTTTATTGGTCCTGGACCAACAGCCCAGGGCACCCGTGCAAGTGTCCCGAGCAGGGCTACCATCAGAAATTGTGGGGCCTGGGACTGACAAAATAGGCAGCCCCGTTCCCCCGGAAAAAAAAAAGTGAAATAAAAATAATTGTATATTTAAAAAAAATAAAAAATAACATTTCTATGCAGTCACGGAGCAACACTATTTTATGCCCCTTGCACCATATTAAGTCCCCACAGTAATGCCCATCATCATATTATGGCCACACAATAATTATGCAAGTACCTGTTACATGTAGTTATCAGGGGTTCTGCTTGTTGTCAGGGGATTCCTTCCTTCCCTCCCCCATTGCTGCCGCTGTCAGGAGGGCCCGGCATGCTCATGCCGCTGCCTGCCCGCCTCCGTCCCCGCTGTTCTGCGGCTGTCCGTCTGCAGCTCTGTATTGAAAACGTCCCTCCCAAAATGGCCACCGCCTCAGAGGAGACAGTTATTAAAGATACTAGAGGGTTCCTCTAGTATCTTGAATAACTGTCCCCTCTGTGGGGGTGGCCATTTTGGGAGGGACATTTTCAATACAGCTGCTGGAGGGTTGGAGGACAGCGACAGAACAGCGGAACGGCAGCGGCAGGGCAGGCGGCTGCATAAGCATCCTGGGCCCTCCTCTCTCTGTCAGAGAGGCCGGGCCCGGGACAGCTGTGCCCCCCATACCCCCCTGATGGCGATCCTGGTGCCAAAACACCCCAGGGTGCCACGGCACACAGTTTGAGAACCACTGCAGTATTGTATTTATGTTAGTGTTATTGAGTTACAAAAAAATGAATGCCATATTTGTGTGTCCATTCTATTACTTATTTAGGTGCTTTTTACATTTAATTAATCTTGGTCTTTAGCGTCCGATTTCCTCTGGGCTATTTTTTAATCCCAGAGGTATTACTGTGTAGTAAATTCATAATGCGTGATACTTTTTCTGTACTTTCATGTAACATTGTAGCAGGCAAGCCGCAGCAATCCATCGTGTAACATCCCTAGTGGACATATCTCAATGTGTATGCAAAACAGTCACACTTTACAGATGTTCTATGGAACATATTACTCACTGCTTTTTCCCATAGTTCACCTCAGACCATTTTGTGAATCACAGACGGGAGAGCAGTACTTTCTGACAGCTTGTATTTGGTGCTGTGTGAATGGTTATTTTTTTAGCCAATTTTATTATTGATAAGTGGTCTTCAAATCAATGTGAACAGCACCAACTAAAGGCTGCCTGGAGGTACTGCACCTAAAGTAAATACTATTTTTACTTTGTAGGTTTTTTGGAGTTTATTTTTACTTACAGATGCTGAAAACAAATAAGCAGCATGTTTTGCTTGTATTTTATGTTTGCAATAAAGAGACACACTGGCACATGACCTACTGAAAACAGTATATTTCCCATACGTTGGAACTGCATAGCCTGGTATCTAAGTTTTTGATTTTTTACTAAAGTGCACATATGCTCTAGCACCCTACAGTCAGCATTTACATTTATCTGAGGTGTACAAGCAGGACAGCTACCAACCGTCCCTATTTTAAAGATGTTTATGGAAATTTTTGTACCTGAAAATGTCCCTAATTTTGGTACTGACTGTAAAACAACACCTCTCTGTACATGATATATATTCAATTGCTGTCGAACCTGCCGTCTTGTCGGAAAGATGACAGTTTTCGACTTTTTAAGTTTGGAAGGGGTCCCGACCTATTCAATCCCCAGCTTTTTTATCCGACATGTCGGGGAATTCGACTTGTCGGAAAGCACGTGGATCGGCGGAATAGTTGCCTATCCGCGTGCTTCTGTTGGAAACGGGGCCAAATCCGACAGGTTTTGGCCCCGTTTCCGACCATCTCAATCCGACTTTAAAAAAAGTCGGATGGAGATGAGGGTGCTTAGAGCAGCGTGGAGACGGGGGAGAGCAGCGGCTACAGCAGAGTAGCCGGAGGATGGGGCACCACTGCCGCTCACAGCAGTGTTAAAGAACTAAAATGGTGCATGACCTACATCACAAAACTTACCCGGAAAGACTAAGAAATCTCAATATGTATAGAACAGAGAAGGGAAAGGGGGGACATGATTGAAACTATTACATATATAAAGGGTTTTAACAAAGTCTAGGAGGTAAACATTTTTCAAATGAAGAGAAGTATTAGAACTCAAGGACATACACTGAGACTGGAGGGAGGTTGGTTCAGGGGCAATTTGAGGAAAAATAACTCCACAGAAAGAGTAGTGGACAAGTGGCATAGCCTCCCATCAAAGGTGGTAGAAGCTAAGACAGTAGAGCAATTTAAACATGCTTGGGATAGAGATAAGGATATCCTTACAAAGAAATAAGGATTAAATAAGGTTTGAGGTAAAAATATGGTAAAAAAGGGGCAGACTAGATGGGCCAAGTGGTTCTTATCTGCCGTCACATTCTCTGTTTCTATGATGCATTGCATAGTGTGTATGGCACTGCGATATATTGCTACATTGCATTGCCAAGTCACTGTTGCACCATTGTTTAGGTGTGTACCCAGCTTTATATCTTAACACTGTGTATCCAATATGTATAATTAACATAACTTAATTTTACCTATTTAACCATATCGTGAATAAAGGAGCTTAAAGTGGGTATATCTGCCCTAGAAATCCACTTTATGGAGGTTGTGCTCATGTGACAGGGGGTTTCTGACCCTGGGATTAGTTAAAATGCTCTAGGAAGTGTTGCATAGTAGCAAAAAATGGTCTACAACTGAACATTAATACAATAAGCAGCAAAAAGTAATGAGAGTATAACATAAGGGAGAACTTCTGCCCCCCCCCCCCCCCCCCCCCACCCCCCTCGGCCAAAGGACACTGTTATCACTAGCTTTCCCTCTTATGCAGCAGAAGAACCAGGCAGCCAGAATGCGAGCAGGACAGTATGCAGGGCAGGCAGAGACACAGGAGTATCAGGTTTCATGAGCTACCTACAGAGCTTTCCGACCAGAGTAGAGCTGGAAGGGTGGAGAGAGCTATAAGTGACACTGGGATCCCAGCTTCTCCTCCTCCCTGCCTGGGTGTCTGGGTCCTGTATAACCTGTTATCTAATGAGGATCTAGAGAGAAATCTCCTGCATCCTGTCCCAGTGTGTAAGCAATACAGTGGCTGCTGCTATTCTTGCACGTGACATGATAAAGTATAGATTTAATTTTTCTATGTGTATTTTAAGGTTGTTTAAGTTGACTTTGTTCTATTACAAGAAAATTTGATAAAATAATTGTCTTTCAATTAGGTGGAGCTATAGACAGTACTCAGGCATTATTAAACTATTAGTTTAAATCCAATATACACCAGTGGTTTAAATTAAATATACACAATTCATACCTCCCAACATGACCCATTCCAGGAGGGACAAAATGTTCTCTACCTTCACTTCCTTCTTAAGTTATGATTGCAATCACCTGTGTTGAAACCCCTTTCTTATCAATTTAATAGTTCAACACATGTGATAATAATCATGCATTAAGAGCGAAGTCCAGGTAGAGAAAATGTTGTCCTTCCTGGAATGGGTTATGTTGGGTGGTATGCACTATCTAATACAGGCCCGCCATCAAGGGGGGGCGGCGGGTACTCCAGTCCCGGGCCTGGACTGAGATGGGGCCCGAGTGGTTGTAGTGAGGATCAGGGGGCCAGGTCAGCTACCTGCCTGTGCATCGGCAGGCAGCCACGGAAGGAAAGAGGCAGAGCCGCGGCCCATGGTCATATTCTTAATACAGAGCCGGCCGTGAGCCAATCGGTGCTCAAGAACCGGCAGCCAATCAGGAGCTGCTATTCAGCAGCTCCTAACTGGCTGCCACACCAGTCCATGAGCTCCGATTGGCTCACTGCCGGCTCTGTATTAAGAATATGACCGCGGCTCTGTCCCTCCGTGGCTGCCTGCTGATGTGCAGGCAGGCAGCTGACCTGGTCCCCTGATCCTCACTACAACCACCCGGACCCCCTCAAAAGGTAGTTTGGGGAATGCAGGGAAGGGGGGATCGGACAGTGTGTGGGGGGGGGGGGCTGCCTTGTGAGGGTCAGTCCCGGGCCCCATCATTTCTGATGGCAACCTTGATCTAATATATCCTCTCTTCCACCCGAAACCCCCTGTTTTAATTCCCCAGGGCACCCCCAAGGCTTTATCTGGCCCAGGATGAACTTACATTAAGAGTACATGGTATTACATCAGTTTTGCAGCTGTCACTGTGCCACTGTCCTGCCAATGTGTCTATGTAATGAAGAGGATCTACCCACAGACTGTGTATTTAATATGTAGCCTTTTACACAATGCAATGAAGCACTCCAGGTGCTCAGAATCACCCAAGCCAAGAAATATTTTCTGAAAAAATGCTGAAAGTAAAAGAATGAAATCTGCAGTACCAATAATGACAAGCAGGAGTCATAATGTTGGAATCCACCATCCTAATAGGTATTCACGTATCTGCTATATAAGTGCTTGCTGAGCAAGCTGGATACATCTGACTGTACCTATGCTATTTGCCAGCTGTTCTGGATGCATAGATGGACATAAAAGAAAGCAGTGAGTTTATTTAGAATGACAGCACAGTTCATATATTTCAGCAGAAAAATTATGCAGATCAGGAAAACATTCACTAATATCAGTAAGAGCCGGATGGTTTCCTCACTCTCGGAAACAGCTTCAGATGTGTATCCTGGTTCATTTCACCCGCTGTAATACCCCAAGCATATTAGGGCCGATGAGTGAAAGATATTACTAGCTTTTATTTATATGGTATATGATATTTCCTCTCAATATGATGACATTTCTTTCAATCCAAGACATAAACCCCGGCATGCAGCCTACTTTCAGGTAGACAAACTCCTTTTAGAAACTCCAACAGACACTACTACCTTTACAGCAGAATGAATACATTGCTTTTATTTCTTCTGTAATTATTAAGTTATGAACATTTACGCATTCTTCTCATTGTCAATTTCCAAGCTATTATACTACAAACCATTATCTCCTTTCAAAACCTCTCTGGATGTAAATCAAGTATGGCTGTGCAGAAGAGCAGCTGATTAAAAGAAAAAAATAAATCTAGATGTGGTTCCATCATACTTGACTACTGTCCTGGATTGTCCCGGAGACTTACGTATCATGGATGCTGCCACGGCCACACACTTCCCGAGGGAAGTGTTGGGGTGTCTTGATGGCACGTTTCACTAATTGCATCATCACAGCATTGTGTAGTGGAAGTGGGGCCGCAATGATCTGATCTCAGTGTCTCACCCTTTACTAGCCTACACCACGATCACCCACCCCCTACACTGCCTGGAGGGGGCAGCCACAAACTCAGCAAGCATTGGTTCTCCTCATGCAGTGGGAATGATTGTGGTGGTGTTGTATTATGCAGTTCTGTGCTACAACCAGAACTTTCTTTACTGGCAATGTGGGTTGCTTTTTTTTGAGCGGAATTGTGTCAATTTATAAATGATAGCAATGATAGAAGGGCAGCCGACAGTATTTGTGCTATCATTGTCTTTGTTTAATAGGCTTCCACATAGCTATCTCCCTTTAATAAATAAGGGAATAAAGCTCCATTTTCCAATGAACTGTAACTGACTGGAGTTCACTAGGAGAAACGTCCATTTGTAAACAGCGGCAGAAGTCAGGCCTGCAGCCGACTCGTATACATGTATTTTATCCTGGAGCTAAAACTTGCCAGGTGATGAACTCTGATCACTGGCTGAATGAATGACTGAATGAATGGATGACAGTGTGACTTTGTTGTAGAACACACAACAGATAAGCACAATTTATTACATGAGACAACAGGCCTATTTATTAACAAAAGGCAATAAGTCCCATTATTGTGGCAATAGAAAACCTCCTATATAAAACTTTGTTCTTGCATGAGAGAAGCTTTTACCAGAGAAAACGTTTGATAAATATACCCCCACAGATGCCACAACAAAGAATCACACTTTCAGTATGTTTCCAGATAATATAAGCTGGAAATGCACAATAACATAAAAGAAAACAGCTTGATTGCTGGGGTATTCCTGCCAGCCTCTACGGGCCACCCATTTCAGAAAATGTCAGAAAATGTCTGTTAACAGCAAACAAAAGCCTAGCCCTATACTACACTGCACAGCAGATGAGAATATATTAAGCTCTGTCAAGGTATGTTCACATAAGACAACTTGTACTTTAAACCTGATGGTGCTTTAAGTGCCAATTTGTAGCGGTATGGAAAGGGACAATTCTTAAGAAACTGGAGCTTTTTAGCAAGTCACATTAGTTCTATGGGGGTCATTCCGAGTTGTTCGCTCGCAAGCTGCTTTTAGCAGCTTTGCACACGCTAAGCCGCCGCCTACTGGGAGTGAATCTTAGCTTATCATAATTGCGAACGAAAGATTCGCAATATTGCGAAAAGACTTCTCTGTGCAGTTTCTGAGTAGCTCGAGACTTACTCTGCCAGTGCGATCAGTTCAGTGCTTGTCGTTCCTGGTTTGACGTCACAAACACACCCAGCGTTCGCCCAGCCACTCCTCCGTTTCTCCAGCCACTCCCGCGTTTTTCCCAGAAACGGTAGCGTTTTTTCACACACTCCCATAAAACGGCCAGTTTCCGCCCAGAAACACCCACTTCCTGTCAATCACATTACGATCACCAGAACGAAGAAAAAACCTCGTAATGCCGTGAGTAAAATTCCTAACTGCATAGCAAATTTACTTGGCGCAGTCGCACTGCGGACATTGCGCATGCGCATTAGCGACTAATCGCTCCGTTGCGACAAAAAAATAACGAGCGAACAACTCGGAATGACCCCCCATGTTCTGATGTGACTTGCCAGAATGCTCCAGCTTTGACTCATCTGTCCAAGGGACATTCTCCCAGAAACATTATGTCAATATGCATTTTAGCTTATTCCAGTCTGGCTTTTTTATGTTGTTTTTCCAAAAGTTGAGTCCTCCTGGGTCCTCTTCTATTGAGTCCACTGTTGCTAAAAAAAAGTGTTGGATGGTGCCAGTGCTGTAACTAGACATTTTAGCGCTGTGTGCAAGAAACCGCATCGACGCCCCCCCCCCCCCCACACACATAAATAAGGGCCAGTGCGCGCCTGAGGCATGCACAAAAAATACAGGGGTGTGGCTTCATGGGGAAGAGGCTTTTTTTTTCTTTTACACATTAAGCAGCAAAGTGCCCTTTTTTTACACATTAGGCAGGCAGAGTCCCCTATTTAAAAAAAAAAAAAACATTATGGCAGGCAATCCCCCTATTTGCACATTGTAGCAGGCTGTCCCCATTATTATTTTTTTAGAAACATTATGGCAGGGAATCACTTTATTTGCACATTATAGCAGGCAGTACCCATTTAAAAAAAAAAAAAACATTATGGCAGGCAGTCCCCATTTAAAAAAAAAAAAAACCCATTATGGCAGGCAGTCCCCCTACACACATTATGGCAGGCAGTCCCCGTTGTTTTTTGTTGTTTTTTTTACACATTATGACAGCAGTCTCCTTTTTTTTATGAGAGGGGGGTGGGGAAGAGAGAGAGAGAGAGAGAAAGAGAAAGAGAGAGAGAGACTCACCTGTGACTTGGCATCCATCTGCTGTGTTAATTCGGCAGGCTGGCTGTTGAGAGAGGCAGAGACCCGGGAGATGATTGCAGCGCTCCCGTGTCCCCTGCAGAGGCGGTGAGAGGAGACAGGCGCTGGCAGGACTCAGAGCACAGCGCTCAGAGTCCCTTCAGATGTGGCGGCTCCGGCGGGCGGCAGATGACGGGAGACAGGCGGCACTGTGGTTATGCTGGGGGGAACGCGGAGCTCACAGGACATCAGCGGCGGCGGCTCCGGCGGGCAGTAGATGACTGGAGACAGGCGGCACTGTGGCTATGCTGGGGGGAACGCGAAGCTCAAAGGACTTCAGCGGCGGCGGCGGCTCCTGCAGCAGCAGATGACAGGCGGCAGCGCTGTAGGGAGTAGTGACAGTGGCTGCGACCGTGGCGACGGGGGTGGGGGGGATTTGGGGGCGGTTTGGGTGCTGCCAATGGTGCGCCTCCAGTGCAAGTGCGCTGTGGGCAAGGCACCATCGGCACACACCTAGTTACGGCCCTGGATGGTGCAATCAGACACTGACGTACCTTTACCTTGGAGTTCAGCCTGTATCTTTGGAAGTTCTCTTTGGCTCTTTTTCTACCATTCTCACTATCCTTCTGTTTAGTCTGGGCATCTGGAGTCAATTTTCCTCTTGTGCCAGTGTCCAGGGAGGTTGCCTACCATTCCATGTAATTTAAACTTCTTAATAATATTTGCCACTGTAGTCACAAGAACATTAAGCTGCTTAGAGATGGTCTTATCTTAAACGTGCTTTTCTATAATTTTCTTTCTGATCTTCTCAGACAACTCTCTCCTTCGCTATCTCTGATCCATGGCCCTCATTCCGAGTCGTTCGCTCGGTATATTTCATCGCATCGCAGTGAAATTCCGCTTAGTACGCATGCGCAATATTCGCACTGCGACTGCGCCAAGTAATTTAACAATGAAGATAGTATTTTTACTCACGGCTTTTTCTTCGCTCCGGCGATCGTAATGTGATTGACAGGAAATGGGTGTTACTGGGCGGAAACACGGCGTTTCAGGGGCGTGTGGTTAAAAACGCTACCGTTTCCGGAAAAAACGCAGGAGTGGCCGGAGAAACGGAGGAGTGTCTGGGCGAACGCTGGGTGTGTTTATGACGTCAAACCAGGAACGACAAGCACTGAACTGATCGCAGATGCCGAGTAAGTCTGAAGCTACTCTGAAACTGCTAAGTAGTTTGTAATCGCAATATTGCGAATACATCGGTCGCAATTTTAAGAAGCTAAGATTCACTCCCAGTAGGCGGCGGCTTAGCGTGTGTAACTCTGCTAAAATCGCCTTGCGAGCGATCAACTCGGAATGAGGGCCCATGTTCAGTATGGTGCACACTATGATACCAAGCAGCAGAGTGACTACTTTTCTCCACTTAAATAGGCTAAATGCCTGATTAGAAGATTGAAGACATGTTTGATACTAACTCAAGAAAGCAATTACTGCAGTTTGAAATATCATTATAATCTAATTGTTTATTACCTTGTCCTAGGGGTACAGACAAATCTGTTAAGGGGGGTACTCACGGAGCGATATTCTAAGCAATCTGACTAGATTGCTTAGAATTTAAGCATTATCGCTCCGTGTGTACCCCCTACAGCGATGCGCAGCCCCGCGCATCGCTATCACAGGCCAATCTAGCAGGTCGCTCACTTCACCCGCTGGGTGAAATGAGCGCACCCCCCGTACGCACAGCACACATCGCGCTGTGCTGAGCCGTGGGAGATATGTGTGCTGAGCGGTTCGCTCAGCACACATCTCTCCCACATCGGCCCGTCTATATGGGCCTTTAGAGAATATCATACTGACATACTAAAAACATGCATGTATACATGAGTCACTGGACCAGATTCAAAAGTGGACGCAATGCCTATGTCTGCACAGTTGACCGATTATTTGCTACTTAGCATGCGCAAAAAGCCCTGAAAACTGCTGTTGTGTACGGTGGCCCGGGCATCAGAACTTGTGATGCAAAAAATAAGATTTTAAACCTACCGGTAAATCTTTTTCTCGTAGTCCATAGAGGATGCTGGGGACTCCGTAAGGACCATGGGGATAGATGGGCTCCGCAGGAGACATGGGCACTTTAAGAAAGACTTTAGGAATGGGTGTGCACTGGCTCCTCCCTCTATGCCCCTCCTCCAGACCTCAGTTAGAGAAACTGTGCCCAGAGGAGACGGACAGTACGAGGAAAGGATTTTTGTTAATCCAAGGGCAAGATTCATACCAGCCACACCAATCACACCATATAACTTGTGATATACTATCCAGTTAACAGTATGAAAACGACATAGCATCAGTCCAAGACCGATGAGACTATAACATAACCCTTATTTAAGCAATAACTATATACAAGTCTTGCAGAAGTAGTCAGCACTTGGGACGGGCGCCCAGCATCCTCTACGGACTACGAGAAAAAGATTTACTGGTAGGTTTAAAATCTTATTTTCTCTTACGTCCTAGAGGATGCTGGGGACTCCGTAAGGACCATGGGGATTATACCAAAGCTCCCAAACGGGCGGGAGAGTGCGGATGACTCTGCAACACCGATTGAGACAACATGAGGTCCTCCTCAGCCAGGGTATCAAACTTATAGAACTTTGCAAAGGTGTTTGAACCCGACCAAGTAGCAGCTCGGCATAGTTGTAGTGCCGAGACCCCTCGGGCAGCCGCCCAAGAAGAGCCCACCTTCCTAGTGGAATGGGCCTTGACCGATTTAGGTAACGGCAATCCCGCCATAGAATGCGCCTGCTGAATCGTGTTACAGATCCAGCAAGCAATAGTCTGCTTTGAAGCAGGGGCGCCAACCTTGTTGGCTGCATATAGGACAAACAGTGCTTCTGTTTTACTGACACTAGCCGTTCTGGCCACGTAAATTTTCAAAGCCCTGACTACATCAAGGGACTCGGAATCCTCCAAGTCTCGCGTAGCCACAGGCACCACAATAGGTTGGTTCATATGAAAAGATGACACCACCTTAGGCAAGAATTGAGTCTGGGTCCTCAATTCCGCTCTATCCATATGGAAAACCAGATAGGGGCTTTTATGAGACAAAGCCGCCAATTCCGACACTCGCCTAGCCGAAGCCAAGGCTAATAACATGACCACCTTCCAAGTGAGATATTTTAACTCCACCGTTTGAAGTGGTTCAAACCAGTGCGACTTAAGGAAACTCAACATCACGCTAAGGTCCCAAGGCGCCACCGGAGGTATAAAAGGAGGCTGAATATGCAGCACTCCCTGCACAAAAGTCTGTACTTCAGGGAGAGAAGTCAATTCTTTTTGAAAGAAAATGGATAAGGCGAAATCTGAACCTTAATGGAGCCTAATTTTAGGCCCAAATTCACTCCAGTCTGTAGGAAGTGAAGAAAACGGCCCAGATGGAATTCTTCCGTAGGAGCATTCCTGGCCTCACACCAAGAAACATATTTTCGCCATATATGGTGATAATGTTTAGCTGTCACGTCCTTCCTAGCCTTTATCAGCGTAGGAATGACCTCATCCGGAATGCCTTTTTCCGCTAGGATCCTGCGTTCAACCGCCATGCCGTAAAATGCAGACGCGGTAAGTCTTGGAACAGACAGGGCTCCTGTTGCAACAGGTCCTGTCGTAGAGGAAGAGGCCACGGATCTTCTGTGAGCATTTCCAGCAGATCCGGATACCAGGTCCTTCGTGGCCAATCTGGAAAAATGAGAATTGTTCACACTCCTCTTTTTCTTATTATTCTCAACACCTTGGGTATGAGAGGAAGAGGAGGAAACACATAGACCGACTGGAACACCCACGGTGTCACTAGGGCGTCTACAGCTACCGCCCAAGGGTCTTTTGATCTGGCGTAATACCTCTGTAGCTTTTTGTTGAGGCGGGACGCCATCATGTCTATCTGGGGCAGTACCCACTGACTTGCAATCTGTGCGAAGACTTCCTGATGAAGTCTCCACTCTCCTGGATGCAGGTCGTGTCTGCTGAGGAAGTCTGCTTCACAGTTGTCCACTCCCGGAATGAACACTGCTGTCAGTGCGCTTACATGATTTTCCGCCCAGCGAAGAATCCTGGCGGCTTCCGCCATTGCCACTCTGCTCCTTGTGCCGCCTTGGCGGTTTACATGAGCCACTGCGGCGATGTTGTCTGACTGGATCAGAACTGGTTGGTCGCGAAGTAAGGTCTCCGCTTGACGTAGGGCGTTGTATATGGCCCTCAGTTCCAGGATGTTGATGTGAAGACAAGTCTCTTGACTTGACCAAAGACCTTGGAAGTTTCTTCCCTGTGTGACTGCTCCCCAACCTCGGAGGCTCGCGTCCGTGGTCACCAGGATCTCCAGTCTTGAATGCCGAACCTGCGGCCTTCTAGAAGGTGAGCACTCCCCAGCTACCACAGGAGAGATACCCTGGCTCTGGGGGACAGGGTGATCAACTGATGAATTTGTAGATGTGACCCAGGCCACTTGTCCAGTAGGTCCCATTGGAAAATCCTCGCATGGAACCTGCTGAAGGGAATGGCTTCGTATGATGCCACCATCTTTCCCAGGACTCGAGTGCAGTGATGAACTGACACCTGTTTTGGCTTCAATAGGTTCCCGACCAGAGTCATGAGTTCCTGAGCTTTTTCTATCGGAAGATAAACCCATTTCTGGTCTGTATCCAGAATCATGCCCAAGAAGGTCAGACGAGTCGCAGGAACCAACTGCGACTTCGGGATATTGAGAATCCAGCCGTGTTGCTGTAACACCTTCAGTGAAAGTGCGACGCTGTTCAGCAACTGCTCTCTTGATCTCGCTTTTATGAGATCGTCCAAGTACGGGATAATTGTGACATCCTGCTTGCGCAGGAGCACCATCATTTCCGCCATTACCTTGGTGAAAATTCTCGGGGCCGTGGAAAGCTCAAACGGCAACGTCTGACATTGGTAATGACAATCCTATACCTCAAATCTCAGGTACGCCTGATGAGGTGGATACATGGGAACATGAAGGTACGCATCCTTTATGTCCAGAGATACCATAAAATCCCCCCCTTCCAGGCTGGCGATGACCGCCCTGAGCGATTCCATCTTAAACTTGAACCTTTTCAAGTATAGGTTCAGGGATTTTAAATTTAAAATGGGTCTGACCGAACCGTCTGGTTTCGGGACCACAAACAGGGTTGAGTAATATCCCCTCCCTTGTTGAAGTAGGGGAACCTTGACCACCACCTGTTGAAGATACAATTTGTGAATTGCATTTACCATTATCTCCCTTTCTGGGGAAGAAGTCAGCAGGGCCGATTTGAAAAACCGGCGAGGAGGCACCTCTTCGAATTCCAGCTTGTAACCCTGAGAAACAATTTCTATTGCCCAGGGATCCACCTGTGAGTGAACCCAGATGTGGCTAAAAATTCGAAGACGTGCCCCCACTGGGGCGGACTCCCTTAGCGGAGCCCCAGCGTCATGCAGTGGATTTTGTAGAGCCCGGGGAGGATTTCAGTTCCTGGGAACTAGCTGTGTTGTGCAGCTTCTTTCCTCTGCCCTTACCTGTGGCAAGAAAGGAAGCACCTCGTACTTTGTTGTTTCTCTGTGACCGAAAGGACTACATCTGATAATGTGGTGCTTTCTTAGGCTGTGAGGGAATATAAGGCAAAATTTTTGATTTACCAGCTGTAGCTGTGGAGACCAGGTCCGAGAGACCTTCCCCAAACAATTCCTCCCCCTTGTAAGGTAAAACCTCCATATGCCTCTTTGAGTCGGCATCACCTGTCCATTGCCGGGTCCATAGGACTCGTCTAGCAGAAATCGACATAGCGTTGATTCTAGAACCCAGTAGGCCAATGTCTCTTTGAGCATCTCTCATATATAAGACAGCATTGTTAATATGACCCCGGGTCAATAAAATGGTACCCTTATCCAGGGTATCCATTTCCGTCGATAAGGTACCTATCCACGCTGCTACAGCGCTACAAACTCCAGACGACACTATTGCCGGTCTGAGTAAGGTACTAGAATGTGTGTAAATGGACTTTAAGGTAGCCTGCTGTTTGCGATCAGCAGGATCCCTGAGGGTAGCCATATCTTGGGATGGCAGCTTTACTCTTTTGGATAAGCGTGTCCAAGCTTCCCCCCCCCCCCCCTTGGGGAAGATTCTCACCGTATCCTGTCCTTAGCGGGAAAGGATACACCCTAAGAATCCTTTTGGGAATCTGCAGTTTCTTGTCTGGAGATTCCCAAGCCCTTTCAATAACTCGTTCATGAGATGGGGGAAAGGTTACCTCCGGTTTCTTTACCCTATACATGTGTACCCTCGTGTCAGGGACAGGGGGTTTCTCTGTGATATGCAAAACATCTTTTATAACAATAATCATATATTGAATACTATTAGCCAATTCTGGCTGTAACTTTGCATCATCGTAGTCGACACTGGAGTCAGAATCCGTATCGGCGCCAGTGTCTACTATTCTGGATAGTGGGCGCTTTTGAGACCTCGGAGGTCCCTGTGACTTAGGGGAAAGGCAGGGTTTGACGCCTGTACATTCCCTAGACTCAGTGCAATAAATTTACATTAGCACTAAAACATTCTACATATCCAACCAGTCAGGTGTCGGTGTTGCCGACGGAGACACCACAGTCATTAACTCCACCTCCTCCCTATGAAAGCCTTTTACCTCAGACATGCCGACACACGCGTACCGACACACCACACACTCAGGGAATCCTCTTATCTGAAGACAGTTCTCCCACAAGGCCCTTTGGAGAGACAGAGAGAGAGTATGCCAGCACACACGCTATATGACCCAGGAAAAAATAAGATTTTAAACCTACCAGTAAATCTTTTTCCCGTAGTCCGTAGAGGATGCTGGGGACTCCGTAAGGACCATGGGGATAGATGGGCTCCACAGGAGACATGGGCACTTTAAGAAAGACTTTAGATCTGGTGTGCACTGGCTCCTCCCTCTATGCCCCTCCTCCAGACCTCAGTTAGAGAAACTGTGCCCAGAGGAGACGGACAGTACGAGGAAAGGATTTTTGTTAATCCAAGGGCAAGATTCATACCAGCCACACCAATCACACCATATAACTTGTGATATACTATCCAGTTAACAGTATGAAAACGACATAGCATCAGTCCAAGACCGATGAGACTATAACATAACCCTTATTTAAGCAATAACTATATACAAGTCTTGCAGAAGTAGTCCGCACTTGGGACGGGCGCCCAGCATCCTCTACGGCAGCGATTTTCAACCGCTGTGCCGCGGCACACTAGTGTGCCGCGAGCGGTCTCTAGGTGTGCCGCCGGCAGCCAGATATGCTCCCCACCGCTGCCCGCCAGAGAGATCCGTTGCTGCCCGCCAGCCAGAGACCCGCCGCCAGCCGGAATCAATAGCCGGCTCGGACAGCGCTGTGCAGTGTGCACTTCCGCGTGAGTGACTCATAGGTCACGCACGCTACGTCTCATTCCTGCCTGGAGTGCTCTCCCGCCCGCCCACTGGCCACTCCACGTCCCATTCCTGCCTGGAGTGTACGTCCGTCCGTCCACTGGCCATTCCACGTCGCATTCCTGCCTGGAGTGCAGAAATCGACCCAGTTGAAATTCCTCCGTTGGGGCCTTCCTGGCCTCACACCAAGCAACATATTTTCGCCAAATGCGGTGATAATGTTTTGCGATCACATCTTTCCTAGCCTTAATCAGCGTAGGAATGACTTCCTCCGGAATGCCTTTTTCCTTTAGGATCCGGTGTTCAACCGCCATGCCGTCAAACGCAGCCGCGGTAAGTCTTGGAACAGACAGGGCCCCTGCTGCAGCAGGTCCTGTCTGAGCGGCAGAGGCCATGGGTCCTCTGAGATCATTTTTTGAAGTTCTGGGTACCAAGCTCTTCTTGGTCAATCCGGAACCACGAGTATAGTTCGTACTCCTCTCCTTCTTATTATTCTCAGTACCTTGGGCATGAGAGGCAGAGGAGGGAACACATACACCGACTGGTACACCCACGGTGTTACCAGAGCGTCCACAGCTATCGCCTGAGGGTCCCTTGACCTGGCGCAATATATTTTTAGCTTTTTGTTGAGGCGGGACGCCGACATGTCCACCTGTGGCCTTTCCCAATGGTGTACAATCATTTGGAAGACTTCTGGATGAAGTCCCCACTCTCCCGGGTGGAGGTCGTGCCTGCTGAGAAAGTCTGTTTCCCAGTTGTCCACTCCGGGAATGAACACTGCTAACAGTGCTAACACATGATTTTCCGCCCATCGGAAAATCCTTGTGGCTTCTGCCATCGCCATCCTGCTTCTTGTGCCGCCCTGTTGGTTTACATGGGCGACCGCCGTGATGTTGTCTGACTGGATCAGCACCGGCTGGTGTTGAAGCAGGGGTCTAGCCTGACTTAGGGCATTGTAAATGGCCATTAGTTCCCGAATATTTATGTGTAGGGAAGTCTCCTGACTCGACCATAGTCCTTGGAAGTTTCTTCCCTGTGTGACTGCCCCCCAGCCTCGAAGGCTGGCATCCGTGGTCACCAGGACCCAGTCCTGTATGCCGAATCTACGGCCCTCTAGAAGATGAGCACTCTGCAGCCACCACAACAGCGACACCCTGGCCCTTGGAGACAGGGTTATCAGCCGATGCATCTGAAGATGCGACCCAGACCACTTGTCCAACAGATCCCACTGGAAGATCCTTGCATGGAACCTGCCGAATGGATTTTCTTCGTAAGAAGCTACCATCTTTCCCAGGACTCGCGTGCATTGATGCACCGACACCTGTATTTATTTTAGGAGGTCTCTGACTAGAGATGACAACTCCTTGGCCTTCTCCTCCGGGAGAAACACTTTTTCCTGTTCTGTGTCCAGAACCATACCCAGGAACAGTAGACGCATCGTAGGAACCAGCTGCGACTTTGGAATATTCAGAATCCAGCCGTGCTGTTGTAGCACTTCCCGAGATAGTGCTACTCCGACCAACAACTGCTCCCTGGACCTCGCCTTTATAAGGAGATCGTCCAAGTACGGGATAATTATAACTCCCTTTTTTCGAAGGAGTATCATCATTTCGGCCATTACCTTGGTGAATACCCTCGGTGCCGGGGACAGACCAACGGCAACGTCTGGAATTGGTAATGACAGTCCTGTACCACAATTTTGAGGTACTCCTGGTGAGGAGGGTAAATGGGGACATGCAGGTAAGCATCCTTGATGTCCAGTGATACCATGTAATCCCCTTCGTCCAGGCTTACAATAACCGCCCTGGGCGATTCCATTTTGAACTTGAACCTTCGCATATAAGTGTTCAAAGATTTCAATTTTAGAATGGGTCTCATCGAACCGTCTGGTTTCGGTACCACAAACATTGTGGAATAGTAACCCGGCCTTGTTGAAGGAGGGGTACCTTGATTATCACCTGCTGGAAGTACAGCTTGTGAATCGCCGCCAGTACTACCTCCCCTTTCTCCGAGGGCAGCAGGCAAGGCTGATTTGAGGTAACGGCGAGGGGGAGTCGCCTCGAACTCCAGCTTGTATCCCTGTGATACTACTTGCAGAACCCAGGGATCCACCTGTGAGCGAGCCCACTGGTCGCTGAAGTTCCCGAGACGCGCCCCCACCGCACCTGGCTCCACCTGTGGAGCCCCAGCGTCATGCGGTGGACTCAGATGAAGCGGGGGAAGATTTTTGATCCTGGGAACTGGCTGTCTGGTGCAGCTTTTTCCCTCTTCCCTTGTCTCTGTGCAGAAAGGAAGCGCCTTTGACCTGCTCGCTTTCCTGAAGCCGAAAGGACTGTACCTGATAATACGGTGCTTTCTTAGGCTGTGAGGAACCTGAGGTAAAAAAATTTCTTCCCAGCTGTTGCTGTGGATACGAGGTCCCAGAGACCATCCCCAAACAATTCCTCACCCTCATAAGGCAGAATCTCCATGTGCCTTTTAAAGTCAGCATCACCTGTCCACTGCCGGGTCCCTAATACCCTCCTGGCAGAATGGACATTGCATTAACTTTTGGATGCCAGCCGGCAAATATCCCTTGTGCATCCTTCATAAATATAAGACGACGTCTTTAATATGCTCTATGGTTAGCAAAATAGTATCCCTGTATAGGGTATCAATATTATCTGACAGGGTATCAGACCACGCTGCAGCAGCACTATCCATGCTGAGGCAATTGCAGGTCTCAGTATAGTACCTGAGTGTGTATATACAGACTTCAGGATAGCCTTCTGCTTTTTAACAGCAGGCTCCTTCAAAGTGGCCGTATACTAAGACGGCAGTGCCACCTTTTTTGACAAACGTGTGAGCGCCTTATCCACCCTAGGGGATATCTCCCAACGTGACCTATCCTCTGGCGGGAAAGGGTACGCCATCAGTAACTTTTTAGAAATTACCAGTTTCTTATCGGGGGAATTCATTCACTCATCTGATGGGGGAACAAAACACTGGCTGCTTTTTCTCCCCAAACATAAAACCCCTTTTTTTTTTTTTTTTTTTGTGTGGTATTTGGGTTAATGTCAGAAATGTGTAACACATTTTTCATTGCCGAGTGCAACGGATGTTCCTAGTGGATTGTGTATATGTCTCAACCTCGACGACACTGGAGTCAGACTCCGTGTCGACATCTGTATCTGCCATCTGAGGTAGCGGGCGTTTTTGAGCCCCTGATGGCCTTTGAGACGCCTGGGCAGGCGCGGGCTGAGAAGCCGGCTGTCCCATAGCTGTTACGTCATCCAGCCCTTTACATAAGGAGTTGACACTGTCGGTTAATACCTTCCACTTATCCATCCACTCTGGTGTCGGCCCCACAGGGGGCGACATCACATTTATCGGCATCTGCTCCGCCTCCACGTAACCTTCCTCCTCAAACATGTCGACACTGCCGTACCCACACACCGCACACACACAGGGAATGCTCTGACTGAGGACAGGATCCCACAAAGTCCTTTGGGGAGACAGAGAGAGAGTATGCCAGCACACACCAGAGCGCTATATAATGCAGGGATTAACACTATAACTGAGTGATTTTTCCCCCAATAGCTGCTTGTATACACAATATTGCGCCTAAATTTGGTGCCCCCCCTCTCTTTTTAACCCTTTGAGCCTGAAAACTACAGGGGAGAGCCTGGGGAGCTGTCTTCCAGCTGCACTGTGAAGAAAAAATGGCGCCAGTGTGCTGAGGGAGATAGCCCCACCCCTTTTTCGGCTGACTTTTCTCCCGCTTTTTTTATGGATTCTGGCAGAGGTATTTATCACATATATAGCCTCTGGGACTATATATTGTGATTTTTTTGCCAGCCAAGGTATTCATATTGCTGCTCAGGGCGCCCCCCCCCAGCGCCCTGCACCCATCAGTGACCGGAGTGTGAGGTGTGCATGAGGAGCAATGGTGCACAGCTGCAGTGCTGTGCGCTACCTTGTTGAAGACCGAAGTCTTCTGCCGCCGATTTCCAGGACCATCTTCATGCTTCTGGCTGTGTAAGGGGGACGGCGGCGCGGCTCCGGGACCGAACGATCGAGGTCGGGTCCTGTGTTCGATCCCTCTGGAGCTAATGGTGTCCAGTAGCCTAAGAAGCCCAAACTTTCTCCAGTCAGGTAGGTTCGCTTCTTCTCCCCTTAGTCCCTCGTAGCAGTGAGTCTGTTGCCAGCAGATCTCACTGAAAATAAAAAACCTAAAATATACTTTCTTTTCTAGGAGCTCATAGTGTGCATCCAGCTCAGCCGGGCACAAGATTCTAACTGAGGTCTGGAGGAGGGTCATAGAGGGAGGAGCCAGTGCACACCAGGTAGTCCTAAAGCTTTCTTTAGTTTTGCCCAGTCTCCTGCGGAGCCGCTATTCCCCATGGTCCTTACGGAGTCCCAGCATCCACTTAGGACGTCAGAGAAATATGGGTATTCCTGGGCAGTGACTGGGAGTTGACCTGAGGTGAACGCAAAAAAAAAGGCCATCTGTTATGGTAGTGTCACAGACAGTTTTAGCTGCTGATGCCAGTGGACTGCAAAGCACACCACCCTTTGCATTGGGGGAGGGTGAAACGGTTAGCACATATAAAACATACATGTAATGTATGTAATATATGTGCTGGCTGCCTGCCCTGAGGATCAACAGTGCTCCGCCTTTCACAGCTGCCACTGCACCCGGGACGCAGCATGCAGCTGCATTTCTCCTTCTAAGCCTGCCCTCAGACTCCCATTGGCTAGTTTTGCAGGAGTCTGGTGGCGGGCCTAGAAGGAGAAGTGAAGCCAAATGCTATGTCCTGAAATGCACAGCACTGCTGATCTCCGGGGACAGGCAGCCAGCACATATATTACTTATATTACATACAACATTGCATGTATGTTTATATGTGCTAACTGCCCCTCCCCCCCATGCAATGTGTGGTGTGCACTACAGCACACGGACAGCAGCTGTCACTGGTCAAGGGCGTGTCAGTGAATATGACTGCATTGCCAATCGCAGATACACAGCGATAGAGGACATGATTAGATGAGTTTCAGAAGAAGACACTGCGTCTGCCATAGGCTGGTGCAAGTGTTGAAGGTGCATGTGATGGTGCGCCAATGGTGGACTTTTGAGAACCACCGTCCCAGTTGTGCTGTCCGATGCACACATTAGTACATTATGGGAAGGCTGAAACTAGCATTTGCATGTTATCACAGCCTCAAAACCAGAAACACTGCAATCATGGCTACAACTGCATCCACCTCTAAACCAGGCCCAATAGCTTTTCATTTAAACACTGTTCAGTGATAATTTCATACACACAGGGACTAAGGGTTCTATTTACTAAGCCTTGGATGGAGATAAAGTGGACGGAGATAAAGTAGCAGCCAATCAGCTCCTAACTGCCGTGTCACAGACTGTGTTTGAAAAATGACAGTTAGGAGCTGATTGGCTGGTATGTTATCTCCGTCCACTTTATCTCCATCCAAGGCTTAGTAAATAGACCCCTTAATCAGATCTGATGTGCACTACGGGGTGGGGGGTGGGGGGGGGGTCAGATGTAACGTGCAAAGAGAGTTAGATTAGGGTGGGTTATATTGTTTCTGTGCAGGGTAAATACTGGCTGCTTTATTTTTACACTGCAATTTACATTTCAGTTTGAACACACCCCACCCAACTCTCTGCACATGTTATATCTGCCCCCCCAGCCCCCCGCCCCCGCAGTGCACACGGTTTTGTCAAGCAACGGACTGGGGCCTTAATTCGGCCCTGGCGCGCGTCACGGGGGGTGCGCATAAATCACAGGGGGCATGCCACACAACGTACGGGGGCGTGCCGGGAGTCATGACGGTGTGGACTAGTGGCATGCCCCCATTACCATGGTGACGGTTGCTGGGGGGCGGGAACACGCGGCACGCCCCCATTTCCATGGAACCAGAGTGCCGGAGGCTGCGCTCTGTGCGGCCTTCCTGGCTCTCTGAATGAATAGTTCGGCCCACCTGCCCATCGGCCCTTCTGGCCAGTCTGGCTATGGTTTTGCCCATTAGCTAACAAATTTTCTGCTGCGATTAGATCTGAATTAGGCCCACAGACCTAACAACAAGGGGCGTCAAGATATCTGCCGGGTCCCAGTTATAGGAGGCCACTTTTGGGAACAACTCCGCCTACTTTCATGCATGTGTGCCTCTTTTGAGCTCCACAAATTGATGTCTATCATTTCTTTATTGCCTTTTAGAAAATGACAGCAGCATCTGATCAGTTGCTATGGGCAACATCAGCCATTCTCTGTTTTAGAAGCTTTAGTAAATTTACCCAAAAGCTGCAAGAGTGACCGGATTGCAATCTAACAATCTATTGGACAATAAATATGTTTAATATAGTGATGGAAGATGAACACAGTTTGCGTTTTTCGCAGCGCAGTGATCAGGTCACTACTGCGCATGCGTATGCACCGCAATGCGCAGGCGCATCATACGGGTGCAAAGCAGATCGGTGCTGGGCGATGGATTTAATGAAGAATCCATTCTCACAGCCGATCGCAAGGAGATTGACAGGAAGAGGGCGTTTATGGGTGTCAACTGACTGTTTTCTGGGAGTTTTTGGAAAAACACAGGCGTGTCTAAGCGTTTGCAGGGCGGGTGTCGGATGTCAATTCCGGGCCCGGACAAGCTGAAGTGATTGCAAGGGCTGAGTAAGTTCAGACCTACTCAGAAACTGCACAAACTGTTTTTGCAGAGCTCGGCTGCACAGGCGTTCACACACTTGCAAAGTGAAAATACACTCCCCTGTGGGCGGCGACTATGCGTTTGCATGGCTGCTAAAAACAGGTAGTGAGCGATCAACTCGGATTGACACCCTATGTCGGAAACCTGTTCCAAGTATTCTGGATCACTAATCCTATACATACACACAGTGGCGGATCCAGGGGGGGGGGGGGGCACTCGGGCCCGTGCCCCCCCTGTCATTTGTGGCTCCCCCCCCCCGTCGCGTCGGCACCGCACAGGGAGATGACGGGCGCCCGCTGAGATTGTGTTACCAGCGGGCGCCCGTCTCCCTGCACAGCGGTAGCCGGAGTCAGGAGCTCAGTACTGAGCTCCGGCTTCCGGCGCTGTCACTGCGCCGTGCGCTATGGGAGAGACGTCAGTCATGACGTCTCTCTCATAGTACTGAGGAGAGGACGCCAGCCAGAAGGAGGACTGCAGCGGCGCGGGAACGGGGCTCGGTAAGTATTATGTTTTTTTCTTCCTTAATGCAGCGGGGGCATCTCCTGGGGGAAATTACGGGGGGACATTACTACTGGGGGGGGGGCACCAACAAGGGGCGTTACTACTGGGGGGGGCATCAACAAGGGGCATTACTACTGAGGGGGGGCATTACTACTGGGGGCATTATAACTGGGGGCATCACTACTGGGGGGGGCAGCTACTGGGGGCATTACTGGGGGGGGGCAGCTACTGGGGGCATTATTACTGGGGGGCACCTACAGGGGGCATTACTACTTGGGGGCTAAACTACAGGGGCATTACTACTTGGGGGCTAAACTACAGGGGGAGCCAAACTACTGGGGGCATAACTACAGGGGCCAAACTATTGGGGGCATTACTACTGGAGGCTAAACTATAAGGGGGGCATAACTACAGGGGCTAAACTGCAATGGGGCAAACTACAGGGGGGCATTACTACTGGTGGCTAAACTATAAGGGGGGCATAACTACAGGGGCTAAACTACAATGGGGCAAACTATAGGGGGGCATTACTACTGGTGGCTAAACTACTGGGGTCATAACTGCAGGGGCATTACCACTGGGGGCATAATGACTGGGGGCATTACTACAGGCAACATTACTACTGGGGGCAATACGGGCATTGCATAAGGGACACCACTACTATGGGGTCTATATAAGGGGCACTACCAGTACAGTGGACATTGCATAATGAGCGCTACAACTGTGGGCATTGTATAAGAAGCGCCACCTCACATGCACCGAAGCCGCACGCAAATGTACTTGCCCCTTCCATGGTGCCCCCCCTATCATTTTCTTCTGGATCTGCCCCTGCATACACATGAAGAGACTAATACCCCTTTACCACTGCTGCAATAATCCTGGTTATTGCCAGGTCTACCTGGGTCGCAGCACTGTGGAATAGGGTATCTGGTGTCTAGGTCGCCCACTTGGTCGACAGTAACTAGGTCGACATGTTCTCTAGGTCGACATGTTCTAGGTTGACAGGTCAAATGGTCAACATGAGTTTTTTCACATTTTTCTTCTTGTTTTGAACTTTTTCATACTTTACGATCCACGTGGACTACGATTGGGAATAGCAACCTGTGCCAAGCGCAGCAAGTTGTTGACCTAGTTACTGTCAACCTAGACACTGTCGACACAAGTGTGGTCGACCTTCAATACCACACCTGTGGAAAAAGGTCCCTGAAAAATAACCCAGGTCCAATAACCAGGAATCCAACCCAGGTAGCTACCAGGGTGGTACGTGAGTAGGATCTGAGTAAGGAGGCAGTGTAAACAGGTGATAGCGAGAGCAGGATAACTGGCGCTTGGAAACAACATCATCTCCAAGCACTAGCCGAACAGAAAATAAGAATTTACTTACCGATAATTCTATTTCTCATAGTCCGTAGTGGATGCTGGGGACTCCGTAAGGACCATGGGGAATAGCGGCTCCGCAGGAGACTGGGCACATCTAAAGAAAGCTTTATGACTAGCTGGTGTGCACTGGCTCCTCCCCCTATGACCCTCCTCCAAGCCTCAGTTAGGATACTGTGCCCGGACGAGCGTACACAATAAGGAAGGATCTTGAATCCCGGGTAAGACTCATACCAGCCACACCAATCACACCGTACAACCTGTGATCTGAACCCAGTTAACAGCATGATAACAGAGGAGCCTCTGAAAGATGGCTCACAACAATAATAACCCGATTTTTGTAACAATAACTATGTACAAGTATTGCAGACAATCCGCACTTGGGATGGGCGCCCAGCATCCACTACGGACTATGAGAAATAGAATTATCGGTAAGTAAATTCTTATTTTCTCTAACGTCCTAAGTGGATGCTGGGGACTCCGTAAGGACCATGGGGATTATACCAAAGCTCCCAAACGGGCGGGAGAGTGCGGATGACTCTGCAGCACCAAATGAGAGAACTCCAGGTCCTCCTCAGCCAGGATATCAATTTTGTAGAATTTTACAAACGTATTTGCTCCTGACCAAGTAGCTGCTCGGCAAAGTTGTAAAGCCGAGACCCCTCGGGCAGCCGCCCAAGATGAGCCCACCTTCCTTGTGGAGTGGGCATTTACAGATTTTTGGCTGTGGCAGGCCTGCCACAGAATGTGCAAGCTGAATTGTACTACAAATCCAACGAGCAATAGTCTGCTTAGAAGCAGGAGCACCCAGCTTGTTGGGTGCACACAGGATAAGCAGCGAGTCAGATTTCCTGACTCCAGCCGTCCTGGAAACATATATTTTCAGGGCACTGACAACGTCTAGCAACTTGGAGGCCTCCAAGTCCCTAGTAGCCGCAGGCACCACCAATAGGTTGGTTCAGGTGAGACGCTGAAACCACCTTGGGGAGAAACTGAGGACGAGTCCTCAATTCCGCCCTGTCCGAATGGAAAATCAGATAAGGGCTTTTTCAGGATAAAGCCGCCAATTCTGACACGCGCCTGGCCCAGGCCAGGGCCAACAGCATGACCACTTTCCATGTGAGATATTTTAACTCCACAGATTTAAGTGGTTCAAACCAATGTGACTTTTGGAACCCTAAACTACATTGAGATCCCAAAGTTCCACTGGAGGCACAAAAGGAGGCTGTATATGCAGTACCCCTTTTACAAACGTCTGAACTTCAGGGACTGAAGCTAGTTCTTTTTGGAAGAAAATTGACAGGGCCGAAATTTGAACCTTAATGGACCCCAATTTCAGGCCCATAGACACTCCTGTTTGCAGGAAATGTAGGAATCGACCCAGTTGAATTTCCTCCGTCGGGCCTTACTGGCCTCGCACCACGCAACATATTTTCGCCAATTGCGGTGATAATGTTTTTGCGGTTACATCCTTCCTGGCTTTGATCAGGATAGGGATGACTTCATCCGGAATGCCTTGTTTCCTTCAGGATCCGGCGTTCAACCGCCATGCCGTCAAACGCAGCCGCGGTAAGTCTTGGAACAGACAGGGTCCTTGCTGGAGCAGGTCCCTTCTTAGAGGTAGAGGCCACGGATCCTCCGTGAGCATCTCTTGAAGTTCCGGTTACCAAGTCCTTCTTGGCCAATCCGGAACCACGAATATAGTGCTTACTCCTCTCCATCTTATCAATCTCAGTACCTTGGGTATGAGAGGCAGAGGAGGGAACACATACCCTGACTGGTACACCCACGGTGTTACCAGAGCGTCTACAGCTTATTGCCTGAGGGTCCCTGGACCTGGCGCAATACCTGTCGAGTTTTTAATCATGTGGAAGACTTCTGGGTGAAGTCCCCACTCTCCCGGGTGGAGGTCGTGCTGAGGAAGTCTGCTTCCCAGTTGTCCACTCCCGGAATGAATACTGCTGACAGTGCTATCACATGATTTTCCGCCCAGCGAAGAATCCTTGCAGCTTCTGCCATTGCCCTCCTGCTTCTTGTGCCACCCTGTCTGTTTACGTGGGTGACTGCCGTGATGTTGTCCGACTGGATCAACACCGGCTGACCTTGAAGCAGAGGTCTTGCTAAGCTTAGAGCATTGTAAATGTCCCTTAGCTTCAGGATATTTATGTGAAGTGATGTCTCCAGGCTTGACCATAAGCCCTGGATATTCCTTCCCTGTGTGACTGCTCCCCAGCCTCGCAGGCTGGCATCAGTGGTCACCAGGACCCAGTCCTGAATGCCTAATCTGCGGCCCTCTAGAAGATGAGCACTCTGCAACCACCACAGGAGGGACACCCTTGTCCTTGGTGACAGGGTTATCCGCTGATGCATCTGAAGATGCGATCCGGACCATTTGTCCAGCAGGTCCCACTGGAAAGTTCTTGCGTGGAATCTGCCGAATGGGATTGCTTCGTAGGAAGCCACCATTTTACCCAGAACCCTTGTGCATTGATGCACTGAGACTTGGCTCGGTTTTAGGAGGTTCCTGACTAGCTCGGATAACTCCCTGGCTTTCTCCTCCGGGAGAAACACCTTTTTCTGGACTGTGTCCAGGATCATCCCTAGGAACAGAAGACACGTCGTCGGAACCAGGTGCGATTTTGGAATATTGAGAATCCAATCGTGCTGCCGCAACACTACCTGAGATAGTGCTACACCGACCTCCAACTGTTCCCTGGATCTTACCCTTATCAGGGAATTGTCCAAGGAAGGGATAACTAAAATTCACTTCCTTCGAAGGAATATCATCATTTCGGCCATTACCTTGGTAAAGACCCGGGGTGCCGTGTACCATCCATACGGCAGCGTCTGAACTGATAGTGACAGTTCTGTACCATAAACCTGAGGTACCCTTGGTGAGAAGGGTAAATTTTGACATGAAGGTAAGCATCCTTGATGTCCCGAGACATCATGTAGTCCCCTTCTTCCAGGTTCGCAATCACTGCTCTGAGTGACTCAATCTTGAATTTGAACCTCTGTACGTAAGTGTTCAAAGATTTTAGATTTAGAATCGGTCTCACCGAGCCGTCCGGCTTCGGTACCACAACAGTGTGGAATAATACCCCGTTCCCTGTTGCAGGAGGGGTATCTTGATTATCACCTGCTGGGAATACAGCTTGTGAATGGCTTCCAAAACTGTCTCCCTGTCAGAAGGAGACATCGGTAAAGCCGACTTTAGGAAACGGCGAGGGGGAGACGTCTCGAATTCTAATTTGTACCCCTGAGATATCACCTGAAGGATCCAGGGGTCTACTTGCGAGTGAGCCCACTGCGCGCTGAAATTCATTGAGACGGGCCCCCCACCGTGCCTGATTCTGCTTGTAAAGCCCCAGCGTATACTGAGGGCTTGGCAGAGGCGGGAGAGGGTTTCTGTTCCTGGGAACTGGCTGATTTCTGCAGCCTTTTTCCTCTCCCTCTGTCACGGGGCAGAAATGAGGAACCTTTTGCCCGCTTGTCCACGAAAAGACTGCGCCTGATAATACGGCGTCTTCTCATGTTGAGAGGCGACCTGGGGTACAAACGTGGAATTCCCAGCTGTTGCCGTGGCCACGAGGTCTGAAAGACCGACCCCAAATAACTCCTCCCTTAATAAAGCAATACTTCCAAATGCCGTTTGGAATACGCATCACCTGACCACTGACGTGTCCATAGCCCTCTACTGGTAGAAATGGACAACGCGCTTAGACTTGATGCCAGTCGGCAAATATTCCGCTGTGCATCACGCATATATAAAAATGCATCTTTTAAATGCTCTATAGGCAAAAATATACTGTCCCTATCTAGGGTATCAATATTTTCAGTCAGGGAATCCGACCACGCCAACCCAGCACTGCACATCCAGGCTGAGGCGATTGCTGGTCGCAGTATAACACCAGTACGTGTGTAAATACCTTTTAGGATACCCTCCTGCTTTCTATCAGCAGGATCCTTAAGGGCGGCCATCTCAGGAGAGGGTAGAGCCCTTACAAGCGTGTGAGCGCTTTATCCCCCCTAGGGGGTGTTTCCCAACGCACCCTAACCTCTGGCGGGAAAGGATATAATGCCAATAACATTTTAGAAATTATCCGTTGTTATCGGGGGAAACCCACGCATCATCACACACCTCATTTAATTTCTCAGATTCAGGAAAACTACAGGTAGTTTTTCCTCACCGAACATAATACCCCTTTTTTGGTGGTACTCGTATTATCAGAAATGTGTAAAACATTTTTCATTGCCTCAATCATGTAACGTGTGGCCCTACTGGAAGTCACATTCGTCTCTTCACCGTCGACACTGGAGTCAGTATCCGTGTCGGCGTCTATATCTGCCATCTGAGGTAACGGGCGCTTTAGAGCCCCTGACGGCCTATGAGACGTCCGGACAGGCACAAGCTGAGTAGCCGGCTGTCTCATGTCAACCACTGTCTTTTATATAGAGCTGACACTGTCACGTAATTCCTTCCAACAGTTCATCCACTCAGGTGTCGACCCCCTAGGGGGTGACATCACTATTACAGGCAATCTGCTCCGTCTCCACATCATTTTTCTCCTCATACATGTCGACACAAAAGTACTGACATACAGCACACACACAGGGAATGCTCTGATAGAGGACAGGACCCCACTAGCCCTTTGGGGAGACAGAGGGAGAGTTTGCCAGCACACACCAGAGCGCTATATATATACAGGGATAACCTTATATAAGTGTTTCTCTGACGTCCTAGTGGATGCTGGGACTCCGTAAGGACCATGGGGATATAGCGGCTCCGCAGGAGACAGGGCACAAAATAAAAGCTTAAGGATCAGGTGGTGTGCACTGGCTCCTCCCCCTATGACCCTCCTCCAAGCCTCAGTTAGATTTTTGTGCCCGGCCGAGAAGGGTGCAATCTAGGTGGCTCTCCTGAGCTGCTTAGAATACAAGTTTAGTTAGGTTTTTTTATTTTCAGTGAGTCCTGCTGGCAACAGGCTCACTGCATCGTGGGACTAAGGGGAGAAGAAACGGACTCACCTGAGTGCAGAGTGGATCGGGTTTCTTAGGCTACTGGACACTAGCTCCAGAGGGACGATCACAGGTTCAGCCTGGATGGGTCACCGGAGCCGCGCCGCCGTCCCCTTTACAGAGCCAGAAGAGACGAAGAGGTCCGGTGAAATCGGCGGCAGAAGACATCCTGTCTTCAGACTAAGGTAGCGCACAGCACCGCAGCTGTGCGCCATTGCTCTCAGCACACTTCACACTCCGGTCACTGAGGGTGCAGGGCGCTGGGGGGGGAGCGCCCTGAGACGCAATATAACAGAATACTTTAGGTGGCAAAACAGAATACATCACATATAGCTCCTGGGCTATATGGATGTATTTTAATCCCCTGCCATTTTACACAAAAAAGCGGGAGATAAGGACGTCGTGAAGGGGCGGAGCCTATCTCCTCAGCACACAAGCGCCATTTTCCCTCACAGCTCCGCTGGAAGGACGGCTCCCTGACTCTCCCCTGCAGTCCTGCTTCAGAATCAGGGTAAAAAAGAGAAGGGGGGGCATTGTTGGCAGCAAATAACAATAATTAACAGCAGCTATAAGGGAATAACACTTATATAAGGTTATCCCTGTATATATATATAGCGCTGGGTGTGTGCTGGCAGACTCTCCCTCTGTCTCTCCAAAGGGCTAAGTGGGGTCCTGTCCTCTATCAGAGCATTCCCGGTGTGTGTGTGCTGTGTGTCGGTACGCGTGTGTCGACATGTATGAGGAGGAAAATTATCTGGAGGCGGAGCAGTTGCCTGCGTTGGTGATGTCACCCCCTAGGGAGTCGACACCTGACTGGATGATTGTATTTAAACAATTAAGTGATAATGTCAGCAATTTGCAAAAAACTGTTGACGACATGAGACAGCCGGCAAATCAGTTAGTGCCTGTCCAGGCGTCTCAGACACCGTCAGGGGCGCTAAAACGCCCGTTACCTCAGTGGGTCGACACAGACCCTGACACAGATACTGAGTCTAGTGTCGACGGTGACGAGACAAACGTAATGTCCAGTAGGGCCACACGTTACATGATCACGGCAATGAAAGAGGCATTGAACCTTTCTGACACTACAAGTACCACAAAGAAGGGTATTATGTGGGGTGAGAAAAAACTACCAATATTTTTTCCTGAGTCAGAGGAAATAAATGAGGTGTGTGAAAAAGCGTGGGTTTCTCCCGATAAAAAACAGCTAATTTCTAAAAAATTATTAGCATTATATCCTTTCCCGCCAGAGGTTAGGGCGCGTTGGGAAACACCCCCTAGGGTAGATAAGGCGCTCACACGTTTATCTAAACAAGTAGCGTTACCGTCTCCTGATACGGCTACCCTCAAAGAACCAGCTGATAGAAGGCTGGAAAATATCCTAAAAAGTATATACACACATACTGGTGTTATACTGCGACCAGCAATCGCCTCAGCCTGGATGTGCAGTGCTGGAGTCGCATGGTCGGATTCCCTGACTGAGAATATTGATACCCTGGATAGGGACAATATTTTGTTAACTATAGAACATTTAAAGGATGCATTA
This sequence comes from Pseudophryne corroboree, assembly GCF_028390025.1. Taxonomy (NCBI): domain Eukaryota; kingdom Metazoa; phylum Chordata; class Amphibia; order Anura; family Myobatrachidae; genus Pseudophryne; species Pseudophryne corroboree. The sequence goes on from NC_086449.1 coordinate 141,020,902, forward strand.
TTATATATGCGTGATGCACAGAGGGATATTTGCACCCTGGCATCAAGAGTAAGTGCTATGTCCATCTCTGCCAGAAGAGCGTTGTGGACGCGACAGTGGTCAGGGGATGCGGATTCCAAACGGCACATGGAAGTATTGCCGTATAAAGGGGAGGAGTTATTTGGGGCTGGTCTATCGGACCTGGTGGCCACGGCAACGGCTGGAAAATCCACCTTTTTACCCCAGGTCACTCCACATCAGCAGAAAAAGACACCGTCTTTTCAATCTCAGTCCTTTCGTTCCCATAAGTACAAGCGAGCAAAAGGCCACTCCTTTCTGCCCCGGGGCAGAGGAAGAGGAAAAAGACTGCACCATGCAGCCGCTTCCCAAGAGCAGAAGCCCTCCCCTGCTTCTGCCAAGTCTTCAGCATGACGCTGGGGCTTTACAAGCAGACTCAGATATGGTGGGGGCCCGTCTCAAAAATTTCAACGCGCAGTGGGCTCACTCGCAAGTGGATCCCTGGATTCTACAGGTAGTATCGCAGGGGTACAAACTGGAATTCGAGGCGTTTCCCCCTCATCGTTTCCTGAAGTCTGCTTTACCAAAGTCTCCCTCCGACAGGGAGGCAGTTCTAGAAGCCATTCACAAGCTGTATTCCCAGCAGGTGATAATCAAGGTACCCCTCCTGCAACAAGGAAAGGGGTATTATTCCACGCTGTTTGTGGTACCGAAGCCGGACGGCTCGGTGAGACCAATTTTAAATCTGAAATCCTTGAACACTTACATAAAAAGGTTCAAATTCAAGATGGAGTCACTCAGAGCAGTGATAGCGAACCAGGAAGAAGGGGACTATATGGTGTCTCTGGACATCAAAGATGCTTATCTCCACGTCCCGATATACCCTTCTCACCAAGGGTACCTCAGGTTTGTAGTACAAAACTGTCATTATCAGTTTCAGACGCTGCCGTTTGGATTGTCCACGGCACCTCGGGTCTTTACCAAGGTAATGGCCGAAATGATGATTCTTCTACGAAGAAAAGGCATTTCAATTATCCCTTACTTGGACGATCTCCTGATAAGGGCAAGATCCAGGGAACAGTTAGAAGTCGGAGTAGCACTATCTCCGGTAGTGTTACGTCAGCACGGGTGGATTCTAAATATTCCAAAATCGCAGCTGATTCCAACGACACGTCTACTGTTCCTAGGAATGATTCTGGACACAGTCCAGAAGAAGGTGTTTCTCCCGGAGGAGAAGGCCAGGGAGTTATCCGAGCTAGTCAGGAACCTCCTAAAACCAGGACAGGTCTCAGTGCATCAGTGCACGAGGGTCCTGGGGAAAATGGTGGCTTCTTACGAAGCGATTCCATTCGGAAGATTCCATGCAAGAACATTTCAGTGGGATCTACTGGACAAATGGTCCGGATCGCATCTGCAGATGCATCAGCGGATAACCCTGTCGCCAAGGACAAGGGTGTCTCTCCTGTGGTGGCTGCAGAGTGCTCATCTACTAGAGGGCCGCAGATTTGGCATTCAGGATTGGATCCTGGTAACCACGGATGCCAGCCTGAGAGGCTGGGGAGCAGTCACACAGGGAAGGAATTTCCAGGGCCTGTGGTCAAGCTTGGAAAGTCTCTTCATATAAACATTCTGGAACTAAGGGCCATTTACAATGCCCTAAGTCAAGCAAAACCTCTGCTTCAGGGTCAGGCGGTGTTGATCCAATCGGACAACATCACGTCAGTCGCCCACGTAAACAGACAGGGCGGCACGAGAAGCAGGAGGGCAATGGCAGAAGCTGCAAGGATTCTTCGCTGGGCGGAAAATCATGTGATAGCACTGTCAGCAGTATTCATTCCGGGAGTGGACAACTGGGAAGCAGACTTCCTCAGCAGACACGACCTTCACCCGGGAGAGTGGGGACTTCACCCAGAAGTCTTCCACCTGATTGTAAACCGTTGGGAAAAACCAAAGGTGGACATGATGGCGTCACGTCTAAACAAAAAACTGGACAGATATTGCGCCAGGTCAAGGGACCCTCAGGCAATAGCAGTGGACGCTCTGGTAACGCCGTGGGTGTACCAGTCAGTGTATGTGTTCCCTCCTCTGCCTCTCATACCAAAAGTACTGAGAATCATAAGAAGGAGAGGAGTAAGAACTATACTCGTGGTTCCGGATTGGCCAAGACGGACTTGGTACCCGGAACTTCAAGAGATGCTCACGGACGAACCGTGGCCTCTACCTCTAAGAAAGGACCTGCTACTGCAGGGGCCTTGTCTGTTCCAAGACTTACCGCGGCTGCGTTTGACGGCATGGCGGTTGAACGCCGGATCCTGAGGGAAAAAGGCATTCCAGAAGAAGTCATCCCTACTCTGGTCAAAGCCAGGAAGGACGTAACCGCAAAACATTATCACCGCATTTGGCGTAAATATGTTGCGTGGTGTGAGGCCAAGAAGGCCCCTACAGAGGAATTTCAACTGGGTCGTTTCCTTCATTTCCTGCAAACAGGACTGTCTATGGGCTTAAAATTAGGGTCCATTAAGGTTCAAATTTCGGCCCTGTCGATTTTCTTCCAGAAAGAACTGGCTTCAGTACCTGAAGTTCAGACATTTGTAAAAGGGGTGCTGCACATACAGCCTCCTTTTGTGCCTCCAGTGGCACCTTGGGATCTCAATGTGGTGTTGAGTTTTCTAAAGTCACATTGGTTTGAACCACTTTCCACTGTGGACTTAAAATATCTCACATGGAAGGTGTCGATGCTGTTAGCCTTGGCTTCAGCCAGGCGTGTGTCAGAATTGGCGGCTTTATCATATAAAAGCCCTTACTTGATATTTCATTCTGACAGGGCGGAATTGAGGACTCGTCCTCAATTTCTACCTAAGGTGGTTTCTGCATTTCACATGAACCAACCTATTGTGGTACCTGCGGCTACCAGGGACTTAGAGGACTCTAAGTTGCTTGACGTTGTCAGGGCCTTGAAAATATATGTTTCCAGGACGGCTGGAGTCAGAAAATCTGACTCGCTGTTTATCCTGTATGCACCCAACAAGCTGGGTGCTCCTGCTTCTAAGCAGACGATTGCTCGTTGGATTTGTAGTACAATTCAGCTTGCACATTCTGTGGCAGGATTGCCACAGCCAAAATCAGTAAAAGCCCATTCCACAAGGAAGGTGGGCTCATCTTGGGCGGCTGCCCGAGGGGTCTCGGCTTTACAACTTTGCCGAGCAGCTACTTGGTCAGGGGCAAACACGTTTGCTAAATTCTACAAATTTGATACCCTGGCTGAGGAGGACCTGGAGTTCTCTCACTCGGTGCTGCAGAGTCATCCGCACTCTCCCGCCCGTTTGGGAGCTTTGGTATAATCCCCATGGTCCTTACGGAGTCCCAGCATCCACTAGGACGTCAGAGAAAATAAGATTTTACTTACCGATAAATCTATTTCTCGTAGTCCGTAGTGGATGCTGGGCGCCCATCCCTAGTGCGGATTGTCTGCAATACTTGTATATAGTTATTGTTACAAAAATTCGGGCTATTATTGTTGTGAGCCATCTTTTCAGAGGCTCCTTTGCGTTTATCATACTGTTAAGTGGGTTCAGATCACAAGTTGTACGGTGTGATTGGTGTGGCTGGTATGAGTCTTACCCGGGATTCAATATCCTTCCTTATTATGTACGCTCGTCCGGGCACAGTATCCTAACTGAGGCTTGGAGGAGGGTCATAGGGGGAGGAGCCAGTGCACACCACCTGATCCTTAAGCTTTTATTTTGTGCCCTGTCTCCTGCGGAGCCGCTATATCCCCATGGTCCTTACGGAGTCCCAGCATCCACTACGGACTACGAGAAATAGATTTATCGGTAAGTAAAATCTTATTTTTTCCCCTTATAGCTGCTGTATAGTTAATACTGCGCCTAATTAGTGCCCCCCTCTCTTTTTTTTAACCCTTTCTGTAGTGTAGTGACTGCAGGGGAGAGACAGGGAGCTTCCCTCCAACGGAGCTGTGAGGGAAAATGGCGCCAGTGTGCTGAGGAGATAGGCTCCGCCCCTTTTTCGCGGACTTTTCTCCTGCTTTTTTATGGATTCTGGCAGGGGTTAAATGCATCCATATAGCCCAGGAGCTATATGTGATGCATTTTTTTTTGCCATCCAAGGTGTTTTTATTGCGTCTCAGGGCGCCCCCCCCCAGCGCCCTGCACCCTCAGTGACCGAAGTGTGAAGTGTGCTGAGAGCAATGGCGCACAGCTGCAGTGCTGTGCGCTACCTTGTTGAAGACAGGACGTCTTCTGCCGCCGATTTTCCGGACCTCTTCTGCCTTCTGGCTCTGTAAGGGGGCCGGCGGCGCGGCTCTGGGACCCATCCAAGCTGGGCCTGTGATCGTCCCTCTGGAGCTAATGTCCAGTAGCCTAAGAAGCCCAATCCACTCTGCACGCAGGTGAGTTCGCTTCTTCTCCCCTTAGTCCCTCGATGCAGTGAGCCTGTTGCCAGCAGGTCTCACTGAAAATAAAAAACCTAATCTAAAACTTTCACTAAGAAGCTCAGGAGAGCCCCTAGTGTGCACCCTTCTCGTTCGGGCACAGAGATCTAACTGAGGCTTGGAGGAGGGTCATAGGGGGAGGAGCCAGTGCACACCAGCTAGTCATAAAGCTTTCTTTAGATGTGCCCAGTCTCCTGCGGAGCCGCTATTCCCCATGGTCCTTACGGAGTCCCCAGCATCCACTTAGGACGTTAGAGAAATACTGCACACAGGTATAGTGTGAAAGGGGCTGAACTGGGAATAACTCGGGTCGCAGATGGGTTTGAATGGGGTGTGAGCTGGTTTGGAACTGTGGTAAAAAACCTGGGTCGGACACAGAATTTTAGTGGAAAAGGGGTAATAGAGACGATGAGAAATCTGTAGAATAATACATATTTTATGCAGTTATTATAATTACTAATATAACATCCTGTGAAGGCTTCGTTCATTTTTTAAATAATAATGTAACTTTCTATGACACTTTCTTTATTGGGGAGGCAGTCAATTTGCCGGCTGTCGGGATCCTGGCGGTCAGGATACCGACTGAAAGGGGTCTGAGCCGGGTCGCATCTGGGTTGGACCTGCGTACATAATCTCGGTTGTGACCTGGCATTTCTAATCTGAAAGGGGTTTTCACTTACTATTCTTGCTTACAGCTATCTGCTAAACCCTACCATGGCAGCCAAGCAAACCACCTAGTGTAATATATACCTAGTGTTTTTCCTGATGTGGCCTGACAAAGAACTGCCTCCTCCACACGCTCAGTTATAATTTATCTGAGTCAGGATACACCATTTGTTTTCTGTGCCACCCAGCAGATATAAGCAGAAAGCTGTTGTAGAACAACAAGTACCAGGATGCCCTGCCAGCTGGAATTTAAATGTCCACAGCAGCTGGAGAGCAGATGTCATGCTGTAAATGTGCTCCCGTCCTTCTACAGGAATCTATCTATCTATCTATCTATCTATCTATCTATCTATCTATCTATCTATCTATCTATCTATCTATCTATCTATCTATCTATCTATCTATCTATCTATCATAGTCACTGCTGCTGCTGGATGGCTTCCCTACAGGCGATACCTACAGTAATGAGCTCAGAATAGATAGCAGAACGCTCGGTTTCAGCATCGCACGACTTGCCTGCAGCGAAAGGGTTAACCCTGCTCTGACTAGTGACACAATGCATCCCCATCCCCCAGCACATTTCCAGCTCCTTGCACTCGGCGCTCCTCTGCTTTAGCCTAGCGAGATGATCTGCGCTGCCGCTGTGAGAAGGGGGCGGGGTTACCAGGCAGGGGGCGTGACCCGGAACCCTGGGAGAAGAAGGAAGCTCTTGAATATTAATGAGCAGCAGCATTGTGCAATAGGAGAGCGGCTGCAGCAGCGGGCAGAGAGAGAGAAAGAGGTCGGAGCAGAAGAGCCGCGATAGGAGGAGGTGGGTGCTCAGGCTGGAGCATGGAGCCTATGGTGGTGATGTGAGCGGGCCGGGAAGGTATCTTCTCTCAGCTCCTTATTGTCACTGGTCGTCTAGCACGTCCCCCTGCCCCTCCCCCACTCCTTGCGCTGCACCCTGCCTGGCTGCATGCACTGCACCTTCCCCACTTCCTTGTGTGTCTGCTGCTCTGCATGCTCTGCACCTTCCTCCCTACCCCCTCACTCCCCTTCCTCCTCCTCCTCCTGTAGCCTTCCCTCTCCCAGTTCCTGCCTTCTGTATACTGGGGCAGAAGCCCCCCACTTAGAGCTGAGTGTAGCAGCATGGGGAGGTGAGATAGTATCTAGAGCCTCAGCCCGACACAGCTTCCTGGGCAAGGTAGGGATTCATACTGTATATGCTTTCTTATGCCTGTGATCTCTGGCTGGGAATCAGTCGTGTGTGTATGTATGTATGTATGTATGTATGTATGTATGTATGTATGTGTGTGTGTGTGTATATATATATATATATTATTTATCCATCCATTGTCTACATCATGGAAAATGCTGGCAGGTGATTATTGTTAATTTCTTAGAAGTGTTACCTTAATATGCAGGGTTGTATGGTCCGGTATAGTGTGGCTTGCCTTTGCCTAAGATGGGTTCTTGACGGTCTTTGACATGGGTGAATGGTTATGTGGCCATGTGATATTCTGGCTGCGCCTTGGGCCAGGCTCTCTCATTCCATGAGAAGAACCTATTTGACTGTTGTGACTTGGCGCTGGCAGTAGGTATGTCATTGGATAGGAAAGCTTATGAAGGTATATGCGTCTTAAGCTGGGGATACACTTCTACCCTATTCAGACCGCCTGAGGCCGGTCGCACCCAGGAGCCTGCCATGGGTGCTCCCAGCGTGTGACCCGCCTCAGGCTCCCCGCTGCCGGCAACCTGGCATATTGCAGGTTTGGTAATGCAGCGGGGGCGGTGCTTGGAGATCACATGATCTCCAAGTGCTGCCCATCCAAACACAGTGAACGGGTGCCGGGTTGATGCGTTCACACCACACAGCGAGCCGGGTTAAACCTGTGGTGGAATACCGGGTCGCTCAACCCGGTATTTCAACCCTGGCTCTTTTTCAGATCGCACATGAACACTGGTTATGCGCGTTCATGTGCCAATAACCCGTGTTCAGAAGTGGCGGTCTGAAAGGGGTATAATAGATATATCTTCAAACGGATCGGGTAGTATTGTGCATACACACTGCCCAATCCGTTGTGACTGACATCATGAAGTGGGCGGGCATTTACATGCGCCCGTCCAGTCACCTTGTCCATCACCGCCGGCTGGTGCAGCATGTGTATGGGCGGTCGCCTGTACACACAGCACGATGCACCAGTATATCTGTAGATATATATTGGCTGTGCTGCAGGGCCGACGCAATGTGTCTGTGAACGGCGTTGGTCACAGACATATCACTGGTACACACTGGCCGACTGACCATGGATATATCGGTCGTTCAATTGAACAGCCGATGTATCTGCACGTGTTCGTACCTGTTTCGGTGTACTTTGGTTTGCGATTTGGTTACCTGACATGTTCTATTATAAGGTTATGCTTTGCCAACAATTTATCTTCATGTAGCTGGGATTGCTTTTAATATTTGTATAATCCTTTTAGATTTTTTTTTGGTATTATGGTAAAGTCGAGTTCTGTGATGTGTTTTTGTATTTGTTGTTCCTCAGTGTAAATTAAATGCGCCAGAAAGTATTGAGAGAAAGTATTGGCTTATGCAGGTTTCTCAGTCTGACACACTTTTGGTGGCAGGGTAGTCCTAAATGTAGGTTTTTATGATGGGTTAATGATGTAAAGAAGACTAAATTGGTGGTGGGATTTCTCATGAACTTGGATGTCTTCTTTGTTGATGCCGGATCTAAAGCTCTGGATCACCTGGGTACTGGCTTGTTAGTGTTGTCTTATGTTCAGTATTTGATCATTCCAAATTAACCATAACTAAAATTGACTTCCAAGTCTGAGCAATTTGTGGTACTTTGACATACATTATGTTTTAAGACAATTGAATTTGCAGTGGTCTCTTGCTGAGTACACAGAGTATACGGTTACTGTAATATATGGTCAGCTGGGAAGTGAAGGTAACATAAAATATTTATTTGGGACCATACACAGAATAATCCAGTGAGTATATGAAGGGATATTGAATTCCATGTACCTTGTATTTTGTTCCTGGACCTGATCACTGCAGTGGGTACCTAAGAGTTCACCCTTGTCCTTGGGATGGCAATAGAGGAGTAGAGACAGAATGGCAGCCTAATACAGGGAGGGTCCGTGGTGCTTTTTAAGGCAGGGGTCAGGGAACTTTTTTATCTTTTACCCCAAAATATATTTCGATACGCCGACGTTGCCTCCTTGATTTGAAAGGAAGGAAATCCGATATTATTATGCATGTATACTGGTTTTCACTGTTTATATGGCATTTCTGAGATACTGTGTGTGTGTGTGTGTGAAGGGGGGGGGGACACACACACGTCTTTTAGGAGACAGATGGTCACATCCTCACCTCAGTAACTGTTATGTGGGCCATTGTCTGATCCTGCGGTACTCTTGTCAGCGGTCAGCCACAAAACACTTCAAGTTCTGTGTGTGGGTTGGCGGGCCGCGGGCGGAAGGACAGGACAGGGCAGGCATGAGGGAGCACGGTGTGACATCAGTACGTCACACCGCGGCCAGGAGCACCGAGCAGGAGGGAGTGCGGTGTGACGTCACCACGTCACATAGCGAGCCGGCCGGTGCTGGACGGGGCTGTGTCTCGGCAGCGTGCCCGTCCATTACCCGCAGAAATTTCATTTTTACCCCATTTGGGGTAATTTACCCCTGTTCCCTGACCACTGCTTTAAGGTTTTCATGCCCAGGAAAATAAAATTATGGTATGTGTCAATTCATTTTTTTTTCTTCGTGTCATAGCAGTTGGCTCCAAGGAATGCTACCAAAGATGTAAGGCAGGGAGGTGGGAGTAGACTACTAACAAAACTTAGTCCAAAATTAGGCTGGTTTGAGAAGTGTGTTGACTTAATCACATGTGGCATGAGGATCAGGCTGCAACTCTACTACACAGGTCCCCTGGGGTAGAGAGTGTGCCATGTCTTCTCCTCTAACTAGCAGTAGAACTGTAATGCCGAGACAAATGATATGCATGGAGTGTCTGACAATCCTATCTGAGATCATGGGCCCCAAGTTAAACATTTTTAAGTCGAGTAGTTTCATAGGAACCTGTTAAAGATTTAAAGGTATCAATTGTCAGAGTGGAGTGCAAGAGAAATCTTCCCCTGGAGGCACAATGTAGTACTAGAGTCAGTGTTTCAACCCCTTGAAGAATTCTGATGACCAGATGGTCGCTAAGCAGTTACACATTAGAACGACCAGCAATCGGAGTGATTTCCCTTGAGCCCAGAACAAACATTAGTGAGCGTACACAATGTACAGTCTTGCTCGCGACTGAACAATATATCGTATCGTTTGATTATATCTGATTTATTGTTGCTCCTGTACACAGTAGAATGGTCACTGGCTAATGTTTCATACCTGGCTGTAATTAATAAGATGCCAAATCGGACCAATTTATTGTCTGGTCGTCCAGTTGGCATACACTACATGATGTGCACCAAATCGCATACAATATTGTCTGTTTATGAGCATGTTGGATGTTGTATGCGACCAACGGTAGTGCCACCCTTAAGCTTGGTACACACCTAGAGATTACTGTCCAAGCTCTCTGGTGGGAACAAAAATCTGGTAATGCATGGGAGCAAATTACAATCAACCATTTGATCCCAAACGCCGGATAAAGGCCAAAAAACATTGTTTGGATACATTTGTTAAATCAAACAGATTAACCAATTTGTCTGATGGACCATTGTCTGTTTTCCAGTGTTGGGAGCAAATGCTCCATTGTCATTGCTCCCGTACATTACCAGATTTTTGTTCTCGCCAGACAGATTGTACAGATAAGTCTTTAGGTGTGTACCCAGCTTTACACAGCCTTGAAACCTTTCGATGAGCACTAGATTGAGAACTTCTCATTGCTTTACTAAAATACGCTTAAGATAATTCTGTCATATCTAGGTGTAGATGGTGCTGCCCGAGAGACCCATGTGTCATATGGTGGTGTTTGTGGATTCACATGAGGTATAGTGCCCTGGCGAATTGCCCCCAGAGGCAGTGGGATTCTGAGCAGGGGATGTTTCATACATTAACAGTTGTGAAAATCATAGATCCCTTGGGCACACCAGCATATCAGAATGACTACATGTGTGTTCTTCCATTATGCTCACCTGAAGGTCCGTGGGATAGACATCTATAAGGGCAGCTCTTGGAGCAAACATTAGGCGTCTAGGATTGATTGCTGTCTCCAACAGACTTATGTTTGGGTATCATCTCCACATGGATATAACATTAATCAAACCTGTTCTAAGGGGGAAAAGTGGGGGGCTAGTTCTCTTTGGTGAATGTTGGATGACTCTGGAATGTCATGCAGCTGTCATTTGTCTCAGGTGAACTTCAGGCTGTGAAACATAGTTTCTGCAAGGGATTCTCCCTGCAGCTTTATGTATGGAGCAGTTGGGCATCTGCCTAAAATAATTTTTGCAGATTGATAGCAAACCTCATTGTGAAAGCGCAGCAAGGCTACATCTACAACTTTCAGCACTCTGAGAGTTTCAGAACTGGATCTTCTGAGTCCTGTCCAGATGCTCGAGTCACCGCATTACCCCATGAGGTTCCCAGTCTAACACATAGTTACCTAATTGTGCACTGTTAATAGGATGGCTTGGGGAATAAAGTTTAGGTCTGACCACCGCGTCTGCTTTTGTAGTTTCTTCTGATCTGTATCCATATAGAGAGGGGCTGTGTGTTGGAAGTGTCTTCCCAGAGCCAGGAATCTAAGGAATTTCCTGTGTCGGAGTAAGGGATATAAGAGTATACGTTCTTTATATTGATTTTTAACAGCCAGTCCCCTTGCTGGATATCCGGAAAGATGGGGTTCAATGTATCAATTCTGAAGGAACCAACCTTTAACTATCTGTAGAGTTTCTTGAGTTGGATTAGGCTTCATCGCCATCCTGAAGCTTTGTCAGCAGAGGATTGTGTGGGATATATAAAGGACTCTTTTTCTCCATGTCTGATTGTATTTACCTGCCCGGTAAGGCCGAGCTTCCTTGAGAAGCTGCTGAACCTTGACATCCTTTATGAAACCTTCTAGTTTGCGTAAGCAATGAACGCTTCCCTGAAGTATCCTTGGAAATAATGTATTCAAGTTTCAACAGGATAACAAACTCTGATTACGTTTAGAGGTCGTATAAGACTACTGCTGACTGAGCAACCAAGTGCAATGCCACCAAAGCAAGTGCACAGCTCTGACCAACAAGTTTAAGATGCACTGTTTGAGTTCTGACAGGGAATTCAGATCTTATCACCTCTAACCAGATTGCTACCGTATCCTGTAACCAGAATTTTATGGTTGGAAATCTATAATGGCATTAAGTGACATCTGAAAAGACAGCACTGTTGGTATAATGTTCTCTGTGACCTTGGAAACAATGGTTTATTTTTATAGTTCAAACTGGTGTATACTGGAGTATGACAGGTGAGGCACTGCCTCACCTGCGTACCTTGTCTGCACATCTCTGATCAAAACTCACCAAATTTCCAGAAGCGTACAATGCCCACATGAACACTCGGGTTCATATGTGTATGGATACTAGCCAGTGCCCCCGCCTAGCCATTTACCAGCAGGAGACTGAGGGGCTATGTATTAAAGAGTTGTTTTTAATAGGGGGCTTGGGCAAATTAGTTTGCCACCACAGGGTGGGTGGGAGGCTAACCCTTTGGGCTCATTCCTGTGGAAAGCTTTTGTGGACTTTGCAAGTGATTGAAGTGAATGTTTTACAGGGCTCTGCTATGTTAGGGGAAACTTGCATTTTAGCAACAGCTATAATAAAAGAAAATGTAATACTTCCGTATAATACTGGTAAACTGAGCGTGTACAGTCGTATATGTATGACCTTTGTGATTCTGGTGTTTCCTTGTTACTTTTCCATATTTAGTACTATAAAAGAGTAAGTGTAAATCACTGGGCCATGGGTGTTCCATTGAATATATACGGATTGACTCTCTTCTGCTTCTATTGTGTCATCGATGGGCCTTTCTCACCTATTCTATGTTGGGAAAAGTATAATAATGGTCCTGCCATATGCAGAAATGTGCAGTAATCTGTAGCAACCAATAATGAGTTTTATAGCTACCACACATTTGTGAGGCATGTAGTGTGCTCTGAAATGTGTTTGGGGGCTCGTTCAGGCATGTGTCTCGTACTGCATCCCCTCTCTCTGGCGGTGATTGCCGCATGGGGATAATGTACTCCTCTGCAATCACGTGAGTTGATGTGTAAATTGTAGACAGAGCAAACCGTTCCAGAGTGACCTGTGGTTTCCACAGGCATGCAGTGATACTGTTACCTCTATGATATATAGCAGTGTGCCTCACGTTTAGCTTCCCCTGTAAAGTAGTGTTGGGACCCTTCCTGGCCAGACTGATTCTCACTTTGTTGGAATTCCAAGTAATTCTTATGTGTCCGATATCACGGAGTGCGCACACAGCCACACCATTTATTTGGTCATTAATACCTGGATGACATAGTGTGAGAACCATATAATGGTGCTGTGATGTTATAAACAAACCAAATGGTCTCTTCAGTGACATCCTCCACGCTGTTTCTGGCAACCTATTGCTGCGAGCAGTGGGCTGTTGTGTCATCCCGGCGGGTACTCTGCAATGCCTGGAGGTCCTTGGTAAAGCCGAAAAGGCTGTTGCTGGGTTCCCATTGCCGGCAATGAAGATCATATAGCTATTGCTATCCATAGCTGGCATAAGCAGTACAAGGATGGACAGTGGTAAGGTAAGAACACTGCTGTTTGTTAAATACTGCAAGGGGTCCTCAGTGTAGAGCCTGTTTTTGGGAGTGCGGTTGTACTGTGTCTAAAGAATCATGGGAAATATTTTAAAGTAGTCCCCTCTACCTTTGCATTTGACCCGTTCTCAGTCAGCTACACTATGGTCAAATGGGAGTAACAGGAAAAAAAGTGCATTTCCAACTTGTTTGTCTAACAAAGGCAGATTACATATTCACTGACATTCTATTTTTTTTTTCCATACACTTTGTGTACCGCTTAATTATTCAGTCAGTAAAACTTGTGTGTAATAATGATACATGTGCATTGGTAATAATATTGGATAATATCTGCTCTGGACTGTGGAGGAGCCAGTTAGGCTAATGAAGTTTTTGAGATCCTTTGCCTTGGAGATTGTGCATCTCCTTGCCTCTCCGTAGACTACAGGTATTCCCTCCATTCTCCCTGAGAAGTATAAAGGTGGCGGCACCACTTTATAAACACAAATTATTCGGTTCTCCGCCGCAAATGGCATCAGAGTGAGCTGTCATGTTAGGAGCCATGGGGACCTAATTACTCCCTCAGTGCTTGAGTATCGCTCTGAGCTCCTTGTGTCAGAATATATACCGGAAGGAGACATCATCACTGTTGGCATTATATGATCTGGCCTGGTTTTATATGCTTTCAGGAACTACATCATCATTATTCTGATACATGTTGAGTCTCCCATATCTGAAAATCCGATATACCCCTGTGCAGCTAAACCTAGATGGAAACATCATTGAACAACTGGATACCACTGCCGTAACTAGACATTTTAGCGCTGTGTGCAAGAAACAGCATCGGCGACCGATGTTAATTGATAAGAAAGGGGTTTCACCACAGGTGATGGCAATCACACATTACCAGGAAAGTCCAGGAACAGAGCATTTTCTCCCTCATGGAGAGGGTCAGGCAGACAAGTATGCCCATCACCCATATACAAAACAGGGCTAGTGTGCACCGCAGGCGAGCCCCAAAAATACACATTAGGCATGCAGAGTCCCCCTTTTTTTCAATTTTTTTTATACACATTACGGAAGGCAGAGTCCTCCCGCTTTTTTTTTTTTTTTATACATTTATTTATTTACACATTACAGCAGAGTGTGAGTGTGTGTTATACTCACCTGTGGCCAGCCGGCATGCCTCTTCTCTTCCCGCCCTATGCTGCGCTCTTCGCACCGCAGGGCATTGTGGTCTCGGTGCGCGCTGGGAGAGAGCTGCAGTGCTGCCCGGCTACTTATGTGATAGGTAGCCAGGCAATGCAGCCGGGCGCTGGGGGGACGCGGCCCGTACGGCGCCGTAGCAGCCAAGCGGGTGTTGCCAGTGGTCCTGCGCTGTGTGCCAGGCACCAGTGGCACACACCTAGTTACCGTCCTGCTGGATACCTTTTAAAATAACTGGGTTTAACTATCAGTGGTCAACAGATTGCTGCTACAAGCGACATCACAAGTCATTTAGGTTGTGCCACAGCTGCCTTTGCATCTCTGAGAAAAGACTTCTGGAACCAACAGGACATTTCCATTGCCACAAAATGAAGGTATTCAACGCATTGGTTAGAACAATATTACTTTATGGTACAGATTCATGGACAATCCTTAAAAGACCTAACAAGGGTGGAACGTTTCCAAATGAGGTGCTTACGAAACATACTACAAGTAAAACGAACAGACTGCTGGAGAAATGAAAACATCTGAAAACTATGCCAAGACCAACCCACAATTGAATCCTATATTAAAAGAGCGTTTAACCACTTGCCTGGCATGGTCGCATCAGATACGACCACAGCAGGCTGGGTTTTCCCTGACGTGGTCGCATCTGAGTCAGAATGCCCACACTGCAACAGCAGAAGCGAGGCTTCCTGCAATTGCTGCTCTGAGGGACCTCTGGTCCCTCCCCTCCAGTGCCTGCTGTGCTGCTGATCACTGCTGATCGGTCAGCATGGGAGCACTCCCCACCCAGCAATTGCAGACATTAGCAGCCACTGGGGAAATGTAAAAAAACAAAACAAAAACAGCCTCTCGCCTTCCTGGGGTGCTTTGGGGGCTGCTGAGAGGATCTTATCCCTCAAGCAGGAAGTTGCGATGTTTGCACCAATGTTTAATAAAATATATATTATATTTTAAATGTTGGTGGTTTTTTTGGACAATCTTTATTTCAATATTCTTTCCATCAATTTTTATTGAGAAAAAGTAAATTTTTATAGGGTACAGAAAGAAAAGGGGGACAAGTAAAACATATTATGAAGGGAAAAGGGGAGGTACATGGGGGGGGGGGCATCCGGACCAGGAATAGGAACTGGTACATTGAGAACGAGCATATATAATATAGCAATTACACCCAGCAATAGACAATTGGAAAAAAAGAAACAGATTTCATAAAGTAGACAGAGACATTATTAGGAATCATAAAACCTCGGTACGAGGAGCCATACAGGAGTAATACTCACATTGCAACGAGAAATCAAGATTCCGGCTCATGAGGCCTAGGCAGTTAGATATGAATAGAGAGAAGGTGGGAAAGAGAATCTAAACTAACGTTGCCCCGGGTTGAAAGAGGGAAGATGCAGAACAGTACACAAATGGAAGAAAATGCCAATAGGCCGTCTTTCTAGAGTATCAGTCGTTGATCGGTTGTTCAATCAAACTAAAGTGAGATGGGCTACTTGAAGATGGTTTATGGAAGTATTGAGAGCCTTCGCCGGAGGAGACAAGCTGATGCCACATGGACCAGCTTGTCTTGGGAGAGGAAGTAGTGGTGGAGGAGGGGATATATTCGGTTTCCATGAGGAAGTGATGGTTCATTTTATAAATAACTTTTAGCAGAGTAGGGGGCGAAGGTTGTTTCCACAGCTGAGCCAGGTTGGCGCGAGCTGCTATTAAAATGTGGCCTAAAACGTATCTGCTAGAGGGGGGAACAGAAGGGGGGACAACATGAAGTAATGCTAAGGTCGGGTCCGGTGTGAGATGGATGGATAGAACTTTATTGATCAAGTCAAACACTTCGGACCAGTATTTGGTAATCACCGGGCATGACCAAAATATATGGTAAATATGACCTACTGAACCACAATGTCTCCAGCATTTATTACTACAGGAGGGCCAAAATCTATGCAGTCGGTCGGGTGTCAAGTATAGCCTATGGATCAGTTTTATGTGCATTTCAGTATGATTCAAACATTTGGACATGGAGTAGGAAGCTGAGAAAATGAGACGCCAGTCAGTCGGCGACAAGGTTCTTCCCAGATCTAGTTCCCATTTTAATTGTGCGTTAGTTTTGGAAGGGGAAATAGGGGTAATCAATAATTTATACCAGAATGTGATGTCACCTTTAGATTTATTTAGGGAAAGGCGGGAGGATAGGGGATATGAGGATGTGTGTGATGGCTGCGAGGTAGTAGGGATTGATCTCCACCAATGTGCAACTTGCAGATAGTGGAGGAGTTCTGAGGCGGGTAGGGAGAACTTTACTTGGAGAGCTGAGAAGGGTAACAGAGAGAGTCTGTCGAGTAGGTCGCCTAGATATAATATACCTGCATGTCTCCATTTAGATAGATTAAGATGGGGTATCATCAGAGCCAATGTAGTGATGGAGATCTGAGTAATGTGAGATATAGGGGATGATAGAGTGGCGGATAATTTGTCCCAGGTTTGTAGTGCAGCTTGCGTGGAAGGAAGGAGATTTACAAGGGCGGGCCGGACTGTCTTAGGAATGCGAAATGGATCTGCTAGGGGGAGTGGGTGTGCTCGAATTTGTTCAAGCTCCACCCAGCCTAAATGAGTATGGACATCAAAATCATTTTTAAGGGAAGCCAGAAGAGAAGCTTCTTGATATAGGAAAATATTGGGTAGACAGAGTCCTCCCAACGCTCGTGGCAGAACCATTCTGGAGTAAGCCAACGAGGGTGGTTTTGAAGACCAGACATATTTAGACATGACAGAACAGGTCTGGAGGGCTTTTTTTGGGAAGATGTATGGGATTGTGCGGAACAGGTACATTAATTTGGGTAGTAGGGACATTTTGAATGCGGCCATACGTCCAAGCCATGAGACCTCGTAGGATGACCAGGATTTAGTTAGGGCCTCTAACGTCTCTATCAGAGGGGAGAAATTGACAATAAAGACATCAGGAGTGGAGATAGGGATGTTGATACCTAGGTACTTTATCGTGTGTTTCCGCCAATTATATGGAAAGGAGGATTGGAGGGTTAGGAGGGAATGGGAGAGGTTGAAAGGTAGGGCGTCTGTCTTGGTGGTGTTGAGTTTATAGTAAGAAGCTAAGCTGCAGGCGTCTAGAATAGAGTGCAAGAGAGGGAGAGTTGTGGTGGGGTCAGAGATAAAGAGGAGAACATCGTCTGCAAAAAGACTTAATTTATGGCGGGAGGAACCAAATTGTAGAGCTGGAAAATGGGGATTGTCACGTATTGAAATAGCGAGGGGTTCGATTAATAGAACAAATATTAGAGGAGATAGAGGGCATCCTTGTCTGATACCATTTGTGATTGGAACAGAGTCGGACAGGAAGCCATTGCTGAACACTCGGGCCGTAGGAGAGCTATACAATGCTAAAATAGAGGCTAGAATACGATCTCTAAAACCAAATCGGAGGTGGACTTCACGCATGTACGTCCAATTCAGTCTATCGAAGGCCTTCTCAGCATCTAAGGACAGCAAGAGAAGGCCCTGATCTTTAGATAGTGAGTCAATCAGGTTGAAGACCCTACGCGTGTTATCTGACGCTTGTCTTCCGGGCACGAAGCCAGTTTGGTCTGGGTGTACCAGCAATGGAAGAAATTGGTTGATACGTGTTGCAATCATTTTGGCATAAAGTTTGATATCACAATTAAGCAGTGCGATAGGGCGATAGTTATGTACATAGGCAGGATCCTTTCCGGGTTTGGGAATAGTAATAATACGTGCTTCCAGCAGTTCTGGGGGAAGGGAGCCGTGGTCAGAGAATGTATTGAAGAGGGCAGTCAGGTGGGGAGAAAGAACATCTTGGAAAGTGGCATAGAAGTCGGTGACAAACCCATCTGGGCCTGGGGCCTTGTTTCCAGGAGTGGATTTAATAGCTGCGGAGACTTCAGCCACCGACCATGGGGCATTAAGTGTAGATAATTGCTCCTGAGTGAGAGTAGGAAAAGAAAGATTGTTCAGAAAAGAGGAAATAGAAGAAGTGGTAGGTTGGGGGGTTGAAGGGTCAGTTAATAGGTTATAGAGTTCAGTGCAATATTGCGCAAATCGGTTTGTTATGTCTCTAGGGTTTAGTATCTTCTGTTTTGGAGGGAGAGTAAATAGATTTAATCTTATTCCTGGCTTGCTGAACTCGCGGTTTACGTGCTAACATTCTACCAGATTTATTACCTAGGAGATAGAATTTGTGTCGCATCCTATTCAAAGCCGCTTGGGTACGGGCGAGAAATAGTTTTTGAAGTTGACTACGAACGTTGGAGGTTTCACTTTTAAGAGTTCTAGAGGGAAGGGCTATGTTTTGGGATTCGAGTTCTAGCAATTCAGCTTCCAGTTTCATCTGTAAATGGAGGGCTTGTTTTTTGAGAGTGGCACCTGCTTGGATGGCAGCTCTGCGGGTAACAGCCTTAAAGGCACACCAATGGTTAATAGTAGAGGTGTCCCGGGGGGAGTTAGTGGCTAAGTAAGAGTTAATGGATTCAAGAATAATTTTTTTGGACAAAGGGTTATTTAGGAGATATGGGTATAGGCGCCACTGACGAGCAGGGTTGCGGATGTCATGGAGGTTCCATTTCCAGAGAACTGGGGAGTGGTCAGACCAGGTAATCGGTAGGATATCAACGTCCTTAGTTCTCTGGAGAGACCATTTGTCACATAATATTAAATCTATTCTAGAATAGGAATTGTGAATATTTTGATATTCTTAATCTGATTCAATGATAATAAATCCCTCCAAATTCTGAGCGGTTTTTAGAAAAAATGTCAGTTAAAGTGGTTCGGGCATGTCTGCAGAATGAAGCCTAAAAGAATCCCATACCCGTGCCTAAACAACACGCCCGGATGGATGGAAAATAGCACGTTGTGCGCCAAAGAAGACATGGCTAAAGCAAAGTGCCCAGGACCTTCAATCATTGCACTTCCATATTGTGATGCCAGTCAAGCCGCCCCAAACCGACCCCAGTGGTGTGCGATTACTAGAGATTCCCTGCCTTTGGCTGTCACTGTGCTGGCAAGCTTACCCTACCTGCGCTAATAACAAATCTAAGTCTAAAATCCAAAATGTATCAAAATCTGAGATAGTGACACCTTTACTTATTTTGTACATGAAAATTATTTAAAAAATGAGGGGCAGATGTATTAAAGCCTTGGAGATTGATAAAGTAGAGGGCGTACCAACCAATCGGTTCCTTTCATTTTTCAAACACAGCCAGTAACATGGCAGTTAGTAGCTGATTGGCTGATGCTTTATCATTCTCCAAGGCATAGTACATCTCCCACTATGGGGGTGTATTCAATAAGAGTCGGGTCCATTCCGACATGCAGTTGTCGGAATGCACCCGACAACCCCTATTCAAAAGAGCGGGCAAATCCGACTGTCGGATTTGGCCGTTTCCTGACCTGCTGCTGCTGTCAGCGCTGCGGGTTCGCTGACTGCAGAGGGAGCAGTCAGCGGCGCTCGGGGTGAGCGGTCAGCAGTGGCGCTGGGGGGGAGCGGTCAGCGGTGCTGGAGGTGAGGGGGGAACGGTCAGTGGCACCGGGGTTGAGGGGGGATCGGTCAGCGGTGCCGGAGGTGAGGAGATGGCGGTGGGGGGGAGCAGTGGAGGAGATGGAGCGGGAGAGGAGGAGACGTGGGAGCAGCGGCTGCACTCACGGCGGCGTCCACCCGGCTCCAGCAAGCAAGACCTCGCCTGCTGGAAACGGGTGGACGCTGCTGCTGGGTTCCTGCTCTCCCCGCTGCAGCGCTGCTCCCCCCCCCCCCCCCCCCCCCCCCCAAGCCTATGGGGTCCTTTCCCCCTGAGAAGGATCTAATCAGATCCCTCCCAGCACCCCCTGCATGCGCACGGGGACTCCCCGGTCCTAAACTTGGAAGTTTTTCTTTATTTCTTTATTAATGTTTTTTATGTACTGCAGAATATTCCGTTATGCTTTACAATTGGAACAACAGTAATAGAACAAAACTAGGTAAAAACAGGCAGATATAGAGGTAGGAGGGCCCTGCTCTCAAGCTTACAATCTATAGGGAGATAGGCTTTGATACACAAGGATAGATGCTACCTATTGCATAATGGTCCACCAGATTGCAAAGGTTCTTAATGGGCTATTTGATATGGTCACCCAGAAATGTTGGCCAAGGGTCAGGAGGTTGTGAAAGTGAAGAAAGACAAAATGTGAGGTTATGCGTGGGCTGTACAGAGGTGATGTAATTAGATAGGGAGACATTGAAGGTTATGTGGGTGGGTTTGAAATTTGATAAGCTTGTCTGAAGAGGTGAGTTTTCAGGGAACACTTGAAGGTTTGGAGACTATGGGGTATATGCAATTGCCGGCGAATCGCGGCAATTTTTCGCCCGTTTGTTAATTCGACCGTCGAATTCCGGCAAGTGGGTGCCGGAATTCAACATATTCAATAAAAAACGGATTCGACAGTCCCGCTGTCGAAAAACGGGCAATTTTGTAAAAATGTAACAAAAATGGGAAAAACTGTAAAAACCACGAAAAAAAATTGCGTGGGGTCCCCCCTCCTAAGCATAACCAGCCTCGGGCTCTTCGAGCCGGTCCTGGTTCTAAAAATCCGGGGGAAAAACTGACAGGGGATCACCCGTATTTTTAAAACCAGCACCGGGCTTTGCACCTGGTGCTGGTGCAAAAAATACGGGGGACAAAAAGAGTAGGGGTCCCCCGTATTTTTTACACCAGCATCGGGCTCCACTAGCTGGACAGATAATGCCACAGCCGGGGGTCACTTTTATACAGCGCCCTGCGGCCGTGGCATTAAATATCCAACTAGTCACCCCTGGCCGGGGTACCCTGGGGGAGTGGGGACCCCTTCAATCAAGGGGTCTCTCCCCCCCCCCCCCCCCCCCCCCAGCCACCCACGGGCCAGGGGTGAAGCCCGAGGCTGTGTGTGTGTGTGTGTCCCCCCCCCCCCCATCCAAGGGCTGCGGATGGGGGGCTGATAGCCTTGAGTAAAATGATAGAATATTGTTTTTTCCAGAAGAACTAAAAGTCCCAGCAAGCCTCCCCCGCAAGCTGGTACTTGAAGAACCACAAGTACCAGCATGCGGGTGGAAAAACGGGCCCGCTGGTACCTGTAGTTCTACTGAAAAAAACAACAAATAAAAACAGGAGACACACACCGTGAAAGTAAAAGTTTATTTCATACATGCCGACACATACATACTTACCTATGTTGACCCGCCGACTGCCACGCCCCCCTCGTCACTGAAGAATCCGGGGTACCTGTGAATAAAATTATACTCACCTGATCCAGTGTCCGGATCTTTTAAAATAATCCTCGTACTTGGCAAAACAACAAAACGGCAACCCGGACCAAACGGACTGAAAGGGGTCCCATGTTTACACATGGGACCCCTTTCCACGAATGCCGGGACCCCACGGGACTCCTGTCGCAGAAAGGTCCCTTCAGCCAATCAGCGAGCGCAACGTCGTGGCACTCTGCTGATTGGCTATGCGCGTCTGAGCTGTCAGACAGCGCATCGCAAAGCCTTACCATTATATTCAATGGTGGGAACTTTGCGGTCAGCGGTGAGGTCACCCGCGGTCAGCCGCTGACCGCGGGTAACCCCACCGCTGACCGCAAAGTTCCCACCATTGAAACTAATGGAGGGTGCTGTGCGATGCGCTGTCTGCCAGAAGACGTGCATACAGCCAATCAGGAGAGTGCCACGAAGTGGCGCTTCCTGATTGGCTGAAGTGACCTTTCTGTGTCACGGGGGGGTCTCTGCATTCGGGGAAAGGGGTCCCATGTGTAAACATGGGACCCCTTTCAGTCCGCCTGGTCCGGGTGTTCGTTTTTTTTTTTTGCCAAGTACGTGGATTATAATAAAAGACCACAGGACACTGGATCAGGTGAGGAAAATAAAATTATAAGGTACACCGTGGATTCTACTTGGACAAGTGGACAGAGTCTGCGTGTGAACATAGGTAAGTATGTGTGTGTCGACATGTGTGAAATAAAGTTTTACTCTCACGGTGTGCGTGTCCTGTATTTTTTTTCCAGTAGAACTACAGGTACCAGCGGGCCCGTTTTTCTCCCGCGTGCTGGTACTTGTGGTTCTCCAAGTACCAGCTTGCGGGGGAGGCTTGCTGGGACTTGTAGTACTACTGGAAAAAACAATATTCTTTCAATTTTCACAAGGCTATCAGCCCCCCATCCGCAGCCCTTGGATGGGGGGGGGGGGGGGGGCAGCCTCGGGCTTCACCCCTGGCCCTTGGGTGGCTGGGGGGAGGGACCCCTTGATTGAAGGGGTCCTCACTCCCCCAGGGTACCCCGGCCAGGGGTGACTAGTTGCGTATTTAATGCCACGGCCGCAGGGCGCTGTATAAAAGTGACCCCCGGCTGTGGCATTATCTACCCAGCTAGTGGAGCCCGATGCTGGTGTAAAAAATACGGGGGACCCCTACGCTTTTTGTCCCCCGTATTTTTTGCACCAGGCGCAGAGCCCGGTGCTTGTTTTTAAAAATACGGGGGATCCCATGTCAGTTTTTTCCCCCCAGATTTTTAGAACCAGGACCGGCTCGAAGAGCCTGAGGCTGGTTATGCTTAGGTGGGGGGACCCCACGCATTTTTTTTCTTCTCTGATTTTTACCATTCCATTTAAAAAATAAATAAAAAAATAATAGTTTTAAAAATATATAAATAATACTTGTGCCTCCAAAATAGACAAACCAAGTACCTAATCCCTTCTAATATAAATAGATATGCTATTACCAATAAAAAAAACCCATGTTTTTAAATTTTTTTATTAGATTCCGCCAGCAAAGTGTGGCGGATTGAAAATGACGAATTTACTGTCTAAAAGCACTGTTGTCGAATTTACAATCTTCAATTGAATATACTTTTGTCGAATTGCCGCATTTGTACCATTGCAGAAATGTCGAATTTGACAAATGTCAAATTTCAAAAAGTCAAATTTTGAAAGTCCGTTTTTTTTACAAAAAGTACTGAATTGCATTGTCGAAATTTTTTTTTTATTTGGCGAAAATGTCCCATTTTTCGACATTTTCGGGAATTCGACCGCAATTGCATATACCCCTTAAGGTGAGTCTTATTGTGCATGGGAGGGCATTCCACAGAGTGGGTGCAGCCCGGATTAAGTCCTGTAATTTTGAGTGCAAGTAATGTGTGTGGATGACAGACGCATACCTAGTGTAGAGCGGAGAGGTCAAGTTGGGAGATATTTTGAGATGAGTGAAGAGATGTATGTTGGTGCAGCTTGGTTAATAGCCTTGCAACCCGGCTATCGCAATAAAGACGGGATACAGGGCAGGATGTATTAAGATACATCGCCGCCCCTCGCCGGTTACCGCAGCGATGTTGATCGCATATGTACTAACATATGCGATTAACATCGTGATGTGGTGACGGAGGCCCCCCGCGATACCTCTTAGGTGGTCTGCGGGGGTCTCTGTCACCTCCCAGGGGTCCCCACACTGGCTAGACGCCGGGAAGCAGCCGCAGGCTGCCTCCGGTGCCGCCTCCTCCCCCCTGCAGCCGGAAGGACGTCCGGCTGCGTTGCTAGGGGGAGGAGGAGACTACCTTCCGGGTCCAAGGCAGCCTGGAGGAAGGTAAGCCGAAGGAGAGGGGGGTCGGCGTCTGCGGGTGCGGCGGTCGGCGATAAGAAGCCCATAGGCTTCTATAGGGTGATACCCTGGATGCCGAAAACGCGGCGGTAGAGTGTTAGTAAATATGAAAATGCGGTAAAACCCCCGTTTTCGTGGGTTTTGCCGCATTTTTTCTTTAGTACATCCCGCCCACAGAGAGCTGTCGTTTGCTAAAATATTCATGCATACGACGTTGGTAAACACTGATATGCATGTGATGACTGGTGGGATGGAATATGATGAGTCATGCATCGCACCCTTAATGTGTCGGTAAGTAATGAATGCACCTGCGGATTGACTTAGAAAACATGAACTGTTAGGGGTCCTGAGGACAGAGTTTTAGAACCACTGATACAAATAATCACACTTTGCAGCAGGAGGAAAATAAAAACACCTTGGGTCTATAAACTTTGAGGGTGTTCATACCAGAATATTCCCATGTCAATGTGACAGGAGCATAACATAACTGCTTTGTGCTGTCGGAGTATACTACTTCCATTAACCTCTTGTGTGATTTTCTGGCTCTGTTCCTATCCTCGTGTTAACAGCAAGCTGTTCTAAGCCGTAATGTCTAGAAGTGTGTTCTAAGTACCAGTCTAGTCTCCATTATATTAGAATGTTTGTGCTGTGCGATAATTATTGCTCAGTGTTACTTGCATGTCTAGTGTATACTGTGCTTTCAGTAATAGAATTATTCTCCCTGCATTACTATACCACAGTGTGCACACAGCATGTAGCTCCTCCCTTCCAGCACCTGTCCGGGTTACCTGTCCTCAGTGTAGGGGAGTTGGAATGCTGTGCACTTGTTGCTGCATGGTATTGCCACATATCTGGCTTCATAAGGGACACACACATGAAAAACACATTCTTCAGGCCTTAAAAGGGAAGCACAACTAGAAATGAAAATAACCTATATTTAGAGTCCTTTTTAAATTACGATTATGATTTTTGACTACAAGGACATAATGTCAGAGAAACATAGAATTTGTCGGCAGATAAGAACCACTTGGCCCATCTAGTCTGCCCCTTTTTTTTTTTTTACATGATTTTTATCTCTAACCTTATTTGATCCTTATTTCTTTGTAAGGATATCCTTATGTCTATTCCATGCATGTTTAAATTGCTCTACTGTCTTAGCCTCTACCACCTCTGATGGGAGGCTATTCCACTTGTCCACTACCCTTTCTGTGAAATAATTTTTCTGCAAATTTCCCCTGAACCTCCCCCCCTCCAGTCTCAGTGCATGTCCTCATGTCCTATTGCTTCTCTTCATTTGGAGAATGTTTCCCTGCTGGACTTTGTTAGAAACTTTCAAATATATCAAGGGTTTTATCATGTCCCCCCTTTCCTTTCTCTGCTCCAAACTATACATATATGTCAGTGGTGATCAAGACTCAATCCACCATGGAGTCTCAAATGAAACTGTTTTAGAAGAATAATAAGTTATTTAGTAAATTCCATTGGCTTATTGTAGTTTTCTATGTTATGTGGACTTTAATCTAACCTTTAATTGTGCCCTTAAATCTAATTTCTCTATCGTCCTAGTGGATGCTGGGGTTCCTGAAAGGACCATGGGGAATAGCGGCTCCGCAGGAGACAGGGCACAAAAAGTAAAGCTTTAGGATCAGGTGGTGTGCACTGGCTCCTCCCCCTATGACCCTCCTCCAAGCCTCAGTTAGGTTTTTGTGCCCGGCCGAGAAGGGTGCAATCTAGGTGGCTCTCCTAAAGAGCTGCTTAGAAGAGTTTAGCTTAGGTTTTTTATTTTACAGTGAGTCCTGCTGGCAACAGGATCACTGCATCGAGGGACTTAGGGGAGAAGAAGTGAACTCACCTGCGTGCAGGATGGATTGGCTTCTTTGGCTACTGGACATTAGCTCCAGAGGGACGATCACAGGTACAGCCTGGATGGTCACCGGAGCCTCGCCGCCGGCCCCCTTGCAGATGCTGAAAAGAGAAGAAGGTCCAGAATCGGCGGCAGAAGACTCCTCAGTCTTCTTAAGGTAGCGCACAGCACTGCAGCTGTGCGCCATTGCTCTCAGCACACTTCACACGGCAGTCACTGAGGGTGCAGGGCGCTGGGGGGGGGCGCCCTGGGCAGCAATGAAAATCCTTTTTTTGGCAAAAAATACCTCACATATAGCCTCCGGGGCTATATGGAGATATTTAACCCCTGCCAGAATCCATTTTTAAGCGGGAGACGAGCCCGCCGAAAAGGGGGCGGGGCCTATCTCCTCAGCACACAGCGCCATTTCCTCACACAGTTCCGCTGGTCAGGAAGGCTCCCAGGCTCTCCCCTGCACTGCACTACAGAAACAGGGTTAAATCAAGAGAGGGGGGGCAAAATTTGGCGAAATTGTGATTTTATAAAAGCAGCTATAAGGGAGCACTTATTATAAGGCTATCCCTGTAAAATATAGCGCTTTGGTGTGTGCTGGCAAACTCTCCCTCTGTCTCCCCAAGGGGCTAGTGGGGTCCTGTCCTCTATCAGAGCATTCCCTGTGTGTGTGTGCTATATGTCGGTACGTGTGTGTCGACATGTATGAGGACGATGTTGGTGAGGAGGCGGAGCAAATTGCCTGTAATGGTGATGTCACTCTCTAGGGAGTCGACACCGGAATGGATGGCTTATTTATGGAATTACGTGATAATGTCAACACGCTGCAAGGTCGGTTGGCGACATGAGACGGCTGGCAAACAAATGAGTACCTGTCCAGGCGTCTCAAACACCGTCAGGGGCGTTAAAACGTCCTTTTACCTCAGTCGGTCGACAGACACGGACACTGATTTCAGTGTCGACGGTGAAGAAACAAACGTATTTCCCTTTAGGGCCACACGTTACTTGTTAAGGGCAATGAAGGAGGTGTTACATATTTCTGATACTACAAGTACCACAAAAGAGGGTATTATGTGGGATGTGAAAAAACTACCTGTAGTTTTTCCTGAATCAGATAAATTAAATGAAGTGTGTGATGATGCGTGGGTTCCCCCCGATAGAAAATTATTGGCGGTATACCCTTTCCCGCCAGAAGTTAGGGCGCGGTGGGAAACACCCCTTAGGGTGGATAAGGCGCTCACACGCTTATCAAAACAAGTGGCGGTACCGTCTATAGATAGGGCCATCCTCAAGGAGCCAGCTGACAGGAGGCTGGAAAATATCATAAAAAGTATATACACACATACTGGTGTTATACGGCGACCAGCGATCGCCTCAGCCTGGATGTGCAGAGCTGGGGTGGCTTGGTCGGATTCCCTGACTAAAAATATTGATACCCTTGACAGGGACAGTATTTTATTGACTATAGAGCATTTAAAGGATGCATTTCTATATATACGAGATGCACAGAGGGATATTTGCACTCTGGCATCAAGAGTAAGTGCGATGTCCATATCTGCCAGAAGATGTTTATGGACACGACAGTGGTCAGGTGATGCAGACTCCAAACGGCACAAAGGTGTATTGCCGTATAAAGGAAGAGGAGTTATTTGGGGTCGGTCCATCGGACCTGGTGGCCACGGCAACTGCTGGAAAATCCACCGTTTTTACCCTAAGTCACATCTCTGCAGAAAAAGACACCGTCTTTTCAGCCTCAGTCCTTTCGTCCCTATAAGAGTCATATCTGCCCAGGGATAGAGGAAAGGGAAGAAGACTGCAGCAGGCAGCCCATTCCCAGGAACAGAAGCCTTCCACCGCTTCTGCCAAGCTCTCAGCATGACGCTGGGACCGTACAGGACCCCTGGATCCTACAAGTAGTATCCCAGGGGTACAGATTGGAATGTCGAGACGTTTCCCCCTCGCAGGCTCCTGAAGTCTGCTTTACCAAGGTCTCCCTCCGACAAGGAGGCAGTATGGGAAACAATTCACAAGCTGTATTCCCAGCAGGTGATAATCAAATTACCCCTCCTACAACAAGGAAAGGGGTATTATTCCACACTATATTGTGGTACTGAAGCCAGAAGGCTAGGTGAGACCTATTCTAAATCTAAAAAATTTGAACACTTACAAAGGTTCAAATCAAGATGGAGTCACTCAGAGCAGTGATAACGAACCAGGAAGAAGGGGACTATATAGTGTCCCGGGACATCAGGGATGCTTACCTCCATGTCCCAAATTTGCCCTTCTCACTAAGGGTACTTCAGGTTCGTGGTACAGAACTGTCACTATCAGTTTCAGACGCTGCCGTTTGGATTGTCTACGGCACCCCGGGTCTTTACCAAGGTAATGGCCGAAATGATGATTCTTCTTCGAAGAAAAGGCGTCTTAATTATCCCTTACTTGGACGATCTCCTGATAAGGGCAAAGTCCAGGGAACAGTTGGAGGTCGGAGTAGCACTATCTCGGATACTGCTACAACAGCACGGGTGGATTCTAAATATTCCAAAATCGCAGCTGATCCCGACGACACGTCTGCTGTGCCTAGGGATGATTCTGGACACAGTCCAGAAAAAGGTGTTTCTCCCGGAAGAGAAAGCCAGGGAGTTATCCGAGCTAGTCAGGAACCTCCTAAAACCAGGAAAAGTGTCAGTGCATCATTGCACAAGGGTCCTGGTAAAAATGGTGGCTTCCTACGAAGCAATTCCATTCGGCAGATTTCACGCAAGAACTTTTCAGTGGGATCTGCTGGACAAATGGTCCGGATCGCATCTTCAGATGCATCAGCGGATAACCCTATATCCAAGGACAAGGGTGTCTCTCCTGTGGTGGTTACAGAGTGCTCATCTTCTAGAGGGCCGCAGATTCGGCATTCAGGATTGGATGCTGGTGACCACGGAGGCCAGCCCGAGAGGCTGGGGAGCAGTCACACAAGGAAAAAATATCCAGGGAGTGTGATCAAGTCTGGAGACTTTTCTCCACATAAATATACTGGAGCTAAGGGTAATTTTATAATGCTCTAAGCTTAGCAAGACCTCTGCTTCAAGGTCAGCCGGTATTGATCCAGTGGGAAAAACATCACGGCAGTCGCCCACGTAAATAGACAGGGCGGCACAAGAAGCAGGAGGGCAATGGCAAAAACTGCAAGGACTTTTCGCTGGGCGGAAAATCATGTGATAGCACTGTCAGCAGTGTTTCATTCCGGGAATGGAAACTGGGAAGCAGACTTCCTCAGCAGGCACGACCTCCACCCGGGAGAGTGGAAACTTCATCGGGAAGTTTTTCCACATGATTGTGAACCGTTGGGAAATACCAAAGGTGGACATGATGGCGTCCCGTCTGAACAAAAAACGGGACAGGTATTGCGCCAGGTCAAGAGACCCTCAGGCAATAGCTGTGGACGTTCTGGTAACACCGTGGGTGTACCAGTCGGTGTATGTGTTCCCTCCTCTGCTTCTCATACCTAAGGTACTGAGAATTATAAGACGTAGAGGAGTAAGAACTATACTCATGGCTCCGGATTGGCCAAGAAGGACTTGGTACCCGGAACTTCAAGAGATGCTCACAGAGGACTTATGGCCTCTGCCGCTAAGAAGGGACTTGCTTCAGCAAGTACCATGTCTGTTCCAAGACTTACCGCAGCTGCGTTTGACGGCATGGCGGTGGAACGCCGGATCCTAAGGGAAAAAGGCATTCCGGAAGAGGTCATTCCTACCCTGGTCAAAGCCAGGAAGGAGGTGACCGCACAACATTATCACCACATGTGGCGAAAATATGTTGCGTGGTGTGAGGCCAGGAAGGCCCCACGAAGAAATTTCAACTCGGTCGATTCCTGCATTTCCTGCAAACAGGAGTGTCTATGGGCCTCAAATTGGGGTCCATTAAGGTTCAAATTTCGGCCTTGTCGATTTTCTTCCAGAAAGAATTGGCTTCAGTTCCTGAAGTCCAGAAGTTTGTCAAGGGAGTATTGCATATACAACCCCCTTTTGTGCCTCCAGTGGCACTGTGGGATCTCAACGTAGTTCTGGGATTCCTCAAATCACATTGGTTTAAAACCAGTCAAATCTGTGGATTTGAAGCATCTCACATGAAAAGTGACCATGCTCTTGGCCCTGGCCTGGGCCAGGCGAGTGTCAAATTGGTGGTTTTTTTTTCTCAAAAAAGCCCATATCTGTTTGTCCATTCGGACAGGGCAGAGCTGCGGACTCGTCCCCAGTTCTCTCCCTAAGGTGGTGTCAGTGTTTCACCTGAACCAGCTTATTGTGGTGCCTTGCGCCTACTAGGGACTTGGAGGACTCCAAGTTGCTAGATGTTGTCAGGGCCCTGAAAATATAGGTTCCAGAACGGCTGGAGTCAGGAAAACTGACTTGCTGTTATCCTGTATGCACCCAACAAACTGGGTGCTCTTGCTTCTAAGCAGACTATTGCTAGTTGGATGTGTAATACAATTCAGCTTGCACATTCTGTGGCAGGCCTGCCACAGCCAAAATATGTAAATGCCCATTCCACAAGGAAGGTGGGCTCATCTTGGGCGGCTGCCCGAGGGGTCTCGGCTTTACAACTTTGCCGAGCGGCTACTTAGTCAGGGGCAAACACGTTTGTAAAATCCTACAAATTTGATACCCTGGCTAAGGAGGACCTGGAGTTCTCTCATTCGGTGCTGCAGAGTCATCCGCACTCTCCCGCCCGTTTGGGAGCTTTGGTATAATCCCCATGGTCCTTTCAGGATCCCCAGCATCCACTAGGACGATAGAGAAAATAAGAATTTACTTACCGATAATTCTATTTCTCGGAGTCCGTAGTGGATGCTGGGCGCCCATCCCAAGTGCGGATTATCTGCAATACTTGTACATAGTTACAAAAATCGGGTTATTATTGTTGTGAGCCATCTTTTCAGAGGCTCCGCTGTTATCATACTGTTAACTGGGTTCAGATCACAGGTTGTACAGTGTGATTGGTGTGGCTGGTATGAGTCTTACCCGGGATTCAAAATCCTTCCTTATTGTGTACGCTCGTCCGGGCACAGTATCCTAACTGAGGCTTGGAGGAGGGTCATAGGGGGAGGAGCCAGTGCACACCACCTGATCCTAAAGCTTTACTTTTTGTGCCCTGTCTCCTGCGGAGCCGCTATTCCCCATGGTCCTTTCAGGAACCCCAGCATCCACTACGGACTCCGAGAAATAGAATTATCGGTAAGTAAATTCTTATTTTTATTTTTATTCTACTGGGGGACTTCATTTCAGAGTGATGCGCCGCTGGCCATCACTACAGTGCCCGAATGTACGCGTATTCCTCAGTTAAGTTAATGCAGACATTGCAAGATTTCCCTCTTACCCCTATGGGGTGAGAGAAACTGGCGATGTGCTGTTCTGGAACCACACACAACGTTGATGCCTGTAATTGATTTCCCCTCATTCCCCGTGATCACTTTATTATCAGTTTTTTACCTATTTTTTTTTCTTCTACAAAATGTATAAATTATACATTTGTGTCATTATTAACCATAAGAGTACTTGCCAACTTATTATGTAATAGTTCTAAAACTGACCTTTACACAGTTGTGCAGTTTTATATGGGCACGCCACAGCCTAAATCAGCAAAACATCTGAAGTGGTCTAGCATTGTCTTGCATTAGGAGGAACCCAGGGCCAACCGCACCAGCATATGGTCTCACAATGGGTCTGAGGATCTCATCTCAGTACCTAATGGCAGTCAGGCTACCTCTGGCGAGCACATGGAGGGCTGTGCGGCCCCCCAAAGAAATGCCACCCCACACCATTACTGACCCACTGCCAAACCGGTCATGCTGGAGGATGTTGCAGGCAGCAGAACGTTCTCCTTGGCGTCTCCAGACTCTGTTACGTCTGTCACATGTGCTCAGTGAGAACTTGCTTTCATCTGTGAAGAGCACAGGGCGCCATTGGCGAATTTGCCAATCTTGGTGTTCTCTATGCTACCACTAGAGTTAAAGCACCGCCAGCTTTCAAAAATGACCAGAACATCAGCCAGAAAGCATAGGAGCTGTGGTCTGTGGTCACCACCTGCAGAACAACTCCTTTATTGGGGGTGTCTTGCTAATTGCCTATAATTTCCACCTGGTGTCCATTCCATTTGCACAACAGCATGTGAAATTGTCAATCAGTGTTTCTTCCTAAGTGGACAGTTTGATTTCACAGAATCGTGATTGACTTGGAGTTACATTGTGTTGTTTAAGCGTTCCCTTTATTTTTTTTGGAGCTGTGTGTGTCTCTCTCTCTCTCTCTCTCTCTCTCTCTCTCTCTCTCTCTCTCTCTCTCTCT
The DNA here is from genome assembly GCF_028390025.1 of Pseudophryne corroboree. Lineage (NCBI taxonomy): Eukaryota > Metazoa > Chordata > Amphibia > Anura > Myobatrachidae > Pseudophryne > Pseudophryne corroboree. The sequence continues at coordinate 141,052,784 of NC_086449.1, forward strand.
CTCTCTCTCTCTCTCTCGGAAGCTGCGGGAATCTCTGGCCCATAGCAGCTGCCCTCTCTAGCAGTGGTGGGGCTGTAGTGCAGTCCAGAATTCAAACAGGGGAGCCACACCAACTACCAGTGAGTTTCCGGACAGCGGTGTTTTGGGGAGTAGTTGGTGTTGCTCACCTATTCGGGTGATGGGACCTCTTATTGGTCCCACCACCACATCACTAGCTGTGTTACCGGTAAGTAGCCACCAAATTCCCAACAATTCTATTGAATGATGACATTTTAATGAGCTTTTGCGGGGAGGGGGTGGGGTTAGGTTTCGGCACAAGAGAGAGGATTAGGGATAAGCGAGAAATACTCTAGAATGCTGGAGCAGCAGAGGTGTGACCCAGAAGCTGTGCTAGAGCCACTGCAGCAGTCAGGAACAGGTAAGTGACCACTGGGCCACCAGGGATGATATGTCAGCAATCTAACAAACTGTTAGTGTCTACTTGATGAATGTTGACATATCATACCACGTCCATGTTTGCTGGTGTTAAGACTATTACGGCACGATTCAATTCTGAGAGAGTTGAATAGCGCCGGGAATTAGCTCCCAGTGCTATTCAATAGAGTGCAGTGTAAGTCGGAGAATGCCCGTTCTCCCGGACTAAACAGGGTGTTTTGTCGGGAGAACTGTCATTCTCCGACTTAAGTGACCAGTGCAATGCTGTTTCTGCCGCACTAAGGGCAGAAATCAACATTGCACCGGCACTTTTGTCGGATTTCGGAGAAGAAATACCATGGTCTGGTGTCACAGGGCACTGTATTGAATAGCCCTGGGAGCTAATTCTGGCGCTATGCAACTATCTCAGAATTGAATTGTGCCCTTAGGGGGCGTTGTTTTACCATGTATCTACCACTAGGGGGGTTGCAAAATGGAGCAATTCAGTTGTTGCTTGATTAAGACTCCTGTTAGCTGCAGAGGAGACATTTTTTTTTTTCTTTTCTTGTAGCCTCCTGAGGTGCGAGAAGAAATTTGTGCAAAATCTGTTGTTTGGGCACCCTAACCAGGGGGCTAATTCATACCTGATCGTTAGGATGCGTTTTCGTACAGCGGGCGATCAGGTCTAAACTGCGCATGCGTATGCACCGCAATGCGCAGTCGCGTTGCATGGGTACAAAGCGGATCGCCACTCAGCGTTTGGTTTGTGCGAAGGATCCATTCGCATGGGCGTTCGCAAGGAGATTGACAGGGAGAAGGCGTTTGTGGGTGGCAACTGACCCTTTTCTGGGAGTGTTTGGAAAAATGCAGACGTGTCCAAGCGTTTGCAGGGCAGGTGTCTGACGTCAATTCCTCTCCTGAACAGGCTGAAGCGATCGCAGCGGCTGAGTAAGTCCTGGGCTGAGCAGACACTGCACAAAATCTCTTTGTACAGCTCTGCTACACATGCGTTCGCACACTTGCACAGCTAAAATACACTTCCCCAGTAGGCAGCGACTATCTGTTCGCAGCAGTGCAAAAATCGCCTGCTAGCGATCAGGTCTGAATTAGGCCCTAGACTTTAGCCGCAATTAGCCACTATTCGCTACTAAACCCTGTCTGTTTGGGTGCATATAAAGCAATGAGCACCCGATCAGAGCAACAATTGAATTACTCTGATGCGCACCCATTACTTTGGGTGACCCCAAAAATATTTGAGTTGCATCCTCAATTGTATCTAAACGGGACTGTTTAGACGTCCAAACAATTGTCTGGATTCAGTTGTGTTTGGCCACCCATGTATGTCGCGCCCAAATAGGCAGGGTTTAGCCACGTAAACTGCTAAACCAGCCTAAGTCCTGATTTGGGCTTCCAAACTCCCGTTTGGAGGCCCAAAGTGCCGAGTTTGCATGCATTTTTTTGTTCTTGCACATCAGGTGGCTGCAAGAAGAAATGACACCCCCCACAGCTGCCGAGCGTCTAAACTGAGCCACAATTGAATAGCTGTTTTGCGCCCCCTAGTAGTAGCTGCACGCAAAAACAATTGAATCTGCCTCTTTAAATACAGTAAACCAGTGTAGTCCGTAAAATGAACACTTTCTGTCCACAAATACTTTACTAAACTAGTATCTGGGGTCTTTCATTTTTTTTATTCTATTGGTGCCAATAGACGCCCATTTTCTTTCTTTGCTGCATATATAGTTTGCCTCTTATTTTTTTTTCCCCCCCTCAGATTTATTGGCTGTTGGAGTAGAAGAAGTCCACACATGTGCGTGGTTCTCATTCATGACTGGTATTGGGGGTTCCTGGCAGGTGACTGTTGTATGTGGCACCTTTATAGTGATGGGCCTTTATCTGTCCATGATGGGGGTGCATGCAGCACTCTGTGTACTGTACTAATAGGATTGATGTCATGTGGGTAGTCTGAGGAAAAGGAAACCACATTTTATTCCGAGAACAAGTGTAGGTGTAACAGCTGTGGTGCTAGTCTCTCCCTCACACACTTCTATGGCAGGTAGTGTACAAATAGTGAGAACAACCAAGGAAAAAGTAAATTGATATGTTATATTCCAATGGATTTGTACTTGCTACTGACCAAAAGTACCTGACTCTTGTTTAAGCGCACCTGTTGCCTAGACAATAGTGAGGGCAGCCATTTTGTGGGCTGAACCATATCTATGAGAATGAAGCTTATTCACTTGTGACATAATGTACTCCGTATTTCATTTGATTTCATTCTCCGTATTTCGTTATTGGACTTCCCTGCGGGGAGAACATACAAGCTCTGCACAGATAGCATACATTGCTCAGAATCAAGCCTAGGACCCCAGCACTGTGAGATAGCAATGCTAAACTCTGCCACTGTGCTCCTAGGTTAGTTACATGTAAACAGAAGTGAAAATAAGCAATGGTGCCAAATATATTTGCATCGCTATGTGCTTTTATTATTATTTTTTGTTTTTCTTCTTTATTGCTACTATCTGACGGGTGTCAATTTGTGAAAAATATTTGAAAGTAATCTCAATAGGAGCAAGCTGGAAAAGTGAGTGTTACTAATGCAGAAGTAATGCACGTGTGAATAAATTCATTACTATCTTTGCTCACTTGATGTCTGTCTGAGGCAAAATAAAAATAAAAAAATGCATTGCAATTGCCTTAGTGTAACCTATAAGCCATGGGTCTTCAACCTGCTGTGGAACTACACATCCCAGCATGACCTGCCTTCCTTTTAGCATGCCTTAATAGCAAAACTGGCAGGGCATGCTGGGATATGTAGTTCCACAGCAGCCAGAGGGATGCAGGCTGCAGACCCATGCTGTGAGCTATCTATTGGTATTACTCCCTTTCTCTACATGATGTGACTGTGTGTGTGTAGAAGTAGCCAGTGATAATACTTCTCCCTCCCTCCCCCCCCCCCCCCCCCCCCCCTCCCTCCTGTAGTGGCTGCCTACATTGCTGTATGACACACAGATTGGGCTGAGACAGGGGAGGTGTGACAGTCATGTAACCTCCGGCAGAAGCATCATACAGCAGGTTGGACAGGGAGGGAAGGGGGGGGGGGGGGGGGGGGGGGCTGGGAGAGCATTAGCAAGTCTTGACAACTTAGATAATTGGGATAAATCCAAGTATCTTGTGTGTGTGTGTCCTTAATAACAGGTATGTACAGTGAGTGATAAACTGTTTGCGTAAAAGAGAGAAATTATAGAGTAAGAAAATAAAGCATATTTGGACGTGCAGGGTATATGAGATTTGGGAGTGTATAGCGTCCAGTTTATGGATCTATACTTCTGTGACTGATACAGCAACGTGTATGATTCTGAAAAGATGTGTAAAACGCACTCCCGAGAAACCGTCTGGGCTTATAGTGCATGGACCCCTAGCTTGCTCTGTTTATAATGATGGTTGGCTGGTACAGCATTTTGGAAGAGGTTTATCAAAGCTTGGATAGAGAAATAAAGTGGAGAGAGAGGAAGTACTAACCAGTCAGCTCCTAACTGACATTTTTCAAACACAGCCTGTAATATGGTAGCTAGGAGCTGATTGGCTGGTACTTTTTCTTTCCAAGCTTTGATAAATATCCCCCTATGTTATAAATGACCCATAAATGTTAGCAAAAACATGCTCATCCTGTTCAGCCTTTAAAGGGGAAGTTACACATTCAGAGAACTGTATTGTCTAGGTGGATTTATTACTTTTCATTGTCTTGGATACAATTTATATAGGCTCAGGTCTGTGCATTGAATACAGTTGTATATATGCATCGGCTGTCCTGTTTAGAAAGAGCAGTATATATAACTCTGCATGCGGATAGCATTTGCTGATCTGTCTGCTTCTCCATAGGATCATTTGTGTGTGTGTGTGTGTGTATTCTGTGATGCGGAATGCAGGGCTTCTGTGTTAGCTATAGGAGTCTCAGACATATAGGCTGACACACTGCAGAGGGGGTCATATGTCCATGAGTCACATGAACGTTGCAGCCTGTGTTGATGAGTGGATGTGACAGTGCATTTACCAGGTTGTGTCACAGTACAGAGGGTGTGCTGATGCACTGCTACAACACTTCACACACGCTACACAGACAGAATATTAGGAAACTGAGGGTTTCAGAGCTTTCTTTATACAGTACTTATGAGTTTGCTGCAAACTGTAAGTAGTTGAGATTTTGTGAGTAGTTTCTGTAGGATTGCATTCCTTATATCAATACATCTTCAGAAAGTAAGGGGGTCAGAACACATAGGGTATGGCATCTGCATTACAACAGAGGTGGGCAGGATGAGATTCTGTTTCGGGACAAATTAATATGTGAGGTGGGACACTGTTCTGGGAGAAATTAATGTGGGGTTGGTGGTGAAGTGCTGTTCCGGGAGAAATTAATGTGTGGTTTTGGGGGTGAGATGCTGTTCTGGGAAAAATGGGGGTGAGACGCTGTTCCAGGAGAAATGAGTGTGTGGGTTTGGGGGTGAGACGTTGTTCAGGGAGAAATGAATGTGTCGGGGGTGACATGCTGTTCCGGGAGAAATGAATGTGTGGTATCGGGGGTGAGATGCTCTTCCGGAATGAATGTGTGGTGTCGTGGGTAAGATGCTGTTCCGGAAGAAATGAATGTGTGGGGTTGAGATGCTGTTTCGGGAGAAATGAATATATGTGGGGATGAGATGCTGTACCTGGAGAAATGAATGTGTGGTGTCGGGGGTAAAATGCTGTTCCGGAAGAAATGAACGTGTGGGGTTGGGGGTGAGATGCTGTTCCGAGAAAAATGGGGGTGGGATGCTGTTCCGGAAGAAATTAATGTGTGGGGTTGAAGGGTGAAATGCTGTTCCTGTAGAAATGAATTTGTGGGGTTGGAGGGTGAAATGCTGTACCGGGAGAAATGAATGTTTGGTATTGGGGGTGAGATGCTCTTATGGAAAAAATGAATGTGTGCTGTCGTGGGTGAGATGCCATTCCGGAAAAAATGAATGTGTCGGGGGTCAAATGCTGTTTCGGTAGAAATGTGAGGTGGGACACTTCTGGGAGAAATTAATGTGGGGTTGAGGGTGAGATGTTGTTCAGGGAGAAATGAATGTGTCGGGGGTGAGATGCTGTACCGGAAGAGATGAATGTGTGGGGTTGAAGGGTGAGATGCTGTTCCTGTAGAAATGAATGTGTGGGGTTGGAGGGTGAAATGCTGTACTGGGAGAAATGAATGTCGGGGGTCAAATGCAGTTCCTGTAGAAATGAATGTGTCGGGCGTGAGATGCTGTTCCAGGAGAAATGAATGTGTGGGGTTGGAGGGTGAGATGCTGTTCCGGGAGAAATGAATGTGTGGGATTGGTGGGTGAGATACTGGGCCGGGAGAAATGAATGTGGTGGTTCGGAGGTGAGATGCTGTTCCGGTAGAAATGAATGTGGGGGGTCGGGGATGAGGTGCTCTTCTGGGAGAAATGGATGTGTGGTATCAGGGGTGAGATGCTGTTCCAGGAGAGATTATGAGATGCTGTTCCAGTAGAAATGAATGTGGGGCTCGGGGATGAGGTGCTCTTCTGGGAGAAATGGATGTGTGGCATCAGGGGTGAGATGCTGTTCCAGGAGAGATTATGAGATGCTGTTCTGGGAAAAATTAATGTGGCGTGTTAATAAGAGATATGGTTAAAAAAGCAGTAGCCACATTGGGGATAGGAGCCGATGTGAGATGTTGCGCTGCTCCCAGAACAGTAGCTGTGTGGATGGTGCTCGCTATAAAGGCGATATGTAGGGTGCAGGAATGAGATGTTTGGGTACAGAGTAGTCTAACACCGTGCTGATTGCAGAATCTTGTTACCAAGCTTTGGGTTTGCTATGTGTGAAGTGCAGGGAGGGGTTGTGAGCAGTGGAGGGGCACTGTGCTTTTACAGAAGGGGGGGCTCATACATTTTTGTGTTTGGGTTGGACAGAGAGATCCTGGTGAGAGAGAACAAGACAGAACCCAATGTTCCAGGGACGTGACGGGAGAGGAGGAAGGGGGGTGGGGGGTGGAGGGGAGCATCGTGAGGAGGATTTGTGTCGAAATGCCAACTGTACATACTACAATACTTATTAACCCTTTCTTGTGTGTTTATTAATCTGTGTTATTGTTCTTAAGCCATTCTTTGTGTTTTTTAAAATTAGGTAAATGCTGTTTTTATAATGGTTAATGGAATTATCCCTCAAGATCCAATTTTTAAACCTGAGCGCCCCAGCAGCTATGTTGTCTAAGACTGTACTGCTGGTAGAATGTAGTAATCAATCCTGACCTCTCTCCGATGTTACGTGTATAGTGTGTTTCTCCTATACTGGCAGGATAAAATCTTTCCTAACCCCTGATGGCAATCTTTCAGGCTTCCTGATCAATCACGCTAGCTATACATATCATCCAATCCATTTTTGCATTCCCTTAGTGGTTTTTGCTATCACTTTATGTGGTAGGAATCAGACAGCCCTGCCGCTTTTACAGCAAAGACCCTTTCTAAGGCAATGACGGAACTTTATTTCCTCTGGGCCTGATGCAGCGTTGTAAGCAAACCCGATGCATTGCATACAAATCAGCTGGTTGGAGTGTGCAAGTGCTGCGATGCAGCTGCTGCTCTGGTCGCAGTTCTGCAGAAGCCGCAGCGCCATTTAGTGGGCGGGGAGGCTGGCTGCTTCTGAAAACAGTGGCTGACCTCTGGTGTGGGTTTGGGTGGCCATTGTGAGTAAGCTTAGGATTACTCAGATGGCCATTGGTGATCTGATGCTGCGTCTTCGTTTGCAGCACTGTGATCTCCAGTGTCGGCAGTGTGTGTCTTTTGTCTTGAGACGCCTCCCTGGCATTGGCATATTTTCACATTGCTGCTGTGCCCGGAGACGCAGGCCCTCGCACTTCAAGAGGGTTCAAGTGAAAATCTGTAATAAATGCAGCCTCCATGCTGGTCACGCATATCAACTGATATGCCCATACATGTAGTCCGCCAGGCATATAATGTATGTTGTATCCAATATAACAGCTGTTTATATAATTGATTGAATCCTGTATAAACCATTACCAAAACTTAACCAGCATACATCTCTTGCCAAATCGCTGCTCTGCCAGATCTGTACCTGTCCTTCACACTCGTCACTTGTCACATTGCCAGTTCCCTTTTTTTTATTTTTTTTATTTAATTATATTACATGACCTGAATTTACCTTATGAAATTTGCTTCCTCATACAACAAGACATTACCCTACCCTTCAAACATTCCCAGGAAATGCACCTCTTTAAGCAAGATCACTAGCTACCCAAATCACCTTGTACCCTGTTACCACCTCTCCACACTCATCATACAAGACTCAAGTTTGTTCATTTTCCCTGCTCAAACAGACCTTTGACCCCCATTGCTGTGACTGGATCACATAGCCCCACTAAGCACTAGTTCCAGTTGCCTCTGGCTTGACCAATATCCAATCCGCGTCACTTAACCTGCTGTATCAATCGTCTATAGTCCTATAGATGGAATGTCATTCGCATTCTTACCTCTTTATCTCTGTTTTGTTCACATGTTCTTTCGGAGTATGCTAGCGCTGTGTAAATAGTAAATGTCTCCCAGTTAACTGTATGTACACAGTGGTCTGTTCCTACATTTCCCAGTAGTTTTCTAATTGCTGTAATTTATGCTGAATGACTGAATAGATGTTAAAACTAATTTTGACTAATTAATTCATGTTTTGCCTCCTATCAACCTTTTACTTGACGCATTTTGCATCTCTGCGGGATTCCCTGTTTCCCTGTAATGTGCTACAGTCTTTGGGAAGGGAAATCATGATCACTCTGAATCAGCAAAGTGACCAAAACTAATCTGGATAGGTGGATCCTTTTTAAAGGCTACTAAAGTGAATTTTAAAAGTTAAACATTAATGCCGAGTATTACTGCCCTACAGTGACATTCCACCCGATCCGCAGTGTCTGCCATGAGTGCAGCGCTTCTTTCCTAGCTCCTGCTGGCAGAGCAGATTAATTATTGTTCAACCTGGTGACTTCGGATGTAGGGCAGTCTTTCATAAAAATATGTCAGCATGTAGTGATTAACTTCTGAAGCCGTTAACCTAACTGTTCTGACATTGAAGAAACGGTTTCATCCAACTCTGAACTCTTTTTAATACTAACTTAAAAGAAAACTTTTTGTGATTGGAGCCACAGGAAAATGTTGCCCAGGAACCCTTTTCACCCCTGCTGACTCCAGTAACTGCATAATCAAAACTAGACATTTGAAGGTAAAGCTGGGTACACACTGTACAATATATTGTGCAATATTGGTACTTTCGACCAATCTGCCTATCCATCATATGCCCAATCCATTGTTCACTGCCCTCGTCCCACTGGATGTGCAGCACATCCAATTGGACAATTCCATGTCCGACTCTGTGTTACATGCAACAATACATTGCGCCGTCGTACAGCAGATTGTGTAGTGTGTACGGTGATGCAATGTATCGTTACATCGCATCGCTGGGTCGCATCATCGTCAGGTGTGTACTCTGCTTTACAGTTTTCATTAACTGATTGTCAACGCAGCTAATCGGATGGCTGTAGGTCTTGTCTACATTGTAATTCTGTTTTGCATTTATTTCTCAGACAATAAATTGCATTATTTTAGTTTTTGTTTTCCAATTTGTGACTGTTTGCTTAACCCAGCCTATAAGATATTCTACACACTGCTATAACTTATATAGAAAATTTAATCACCTCTGCACTGTTCTGTTAGGCAAAGCACCCTGATAGTCAGTCTTTTGAGAACTAACCTGTAAATGGTTCTCTGAATAGCAATAATGCCCTCCAACGTTCATATGTCCCCCACTTACAGGAGCTGTATTGAGATGTGGCGTGTGTGCGTTCTTCGCTTTTTAACAGCACAATGACCGTCTATACAGCAAAATTTAGCTCCTGTTTTCCCTGTTCTATTGATCTGCAGTCGGTGTATTTCTGTCAGTTACATCACACGCGCTGTATAATAGCCTACTACTTGGTCCATTCATACAATTAGCCAGGCTCAGAATAGCTAGGCTATAGATAACTCTTGTCTGTCAATTAGTGGTAATGTAACCTAAGCAAAGCCGGGCTGAGGAGAGACTACAGAGATGACCGCTGCGCTTTCCAGCAATTTAAATAATAAAAAATTAGAATCTGGAGCATAATTTACTCTCACAAATAACTGATCACCATAAACACAACACCCTAAGGTGTTGCTGGTACCTACAGCTAGTGTTGCTGGCACCTGAGGAAAAATTATTTCACAGAAAGGGTAGTGGACAAGTGGAATAGCCTCCCATCAGAGGTGGTAGAGGCTAAGACAGTAGAGCAATTTAAACATGCATAAGGATCAAATAAGATTTGAAATAAAAATATGGTAAAAAAAAAAAAAAAAAAAAGGGGGCAGACTAGCTGGGCCAAGTGGTTTTTATCAAATTCTACGGGGGATATTCAATTGTTTGAAAAGTTGGTTGGGTGTCTGTTTTTTCCTGTCTATTAGATAGGAAAAAACAGACACCCAACTGACTTTTCAAACAATTGAATGCCGCCCTATGTTTTTATGTTACAGATGTGTTATACACTGTTGCTGTGTAACGCCTGCTAGCGCTGGGTGGTGGTTCTTTCGCCCAATAATGCATCTTATTCGCAACTCCATGTGTGACTAGGACGAACCAGAATACTGCACTGATTAATTTGATACGCAACACTTGCATATCTGTCCTGCTGAAATCTGTATATGAAGTGCTACGATGCAGCAACTTTTTTCCCTCACGCCAAGAAGTTCCGTTGTGCCAGTATCACTGTTCCTGCTTCACCTGTTTCCCGAGGGAAAGAACTATGGCTGAGCTGTATTAACATCTCTGCTGCCGGAGAGGGGAAGTTAAAACTCCCCCCTCCGGTGATGCCCGTCAGCGGCCACAGCACGTTAGCCTAGTGCCTCCCCCCCCCCCCTCACTGGACATGCGTGATACCTCCAAAGTCTCACAACATCTCACGTGCAGCCTGGAGCTGGCACCCGCTGCAGCGCTGTGGTGTATGGGCATTGACACCTGCAGGTGTCGGAACGGTATGTGCAACTGACCGTACATACATTGCCCCGCATATTGGTGTGTTAACTTGTAGATAGTGCCGATATAGACAGTGGCGCCCCTGTCACCTAGCATGCACCCCCGCTGTAATACATGGGGGGGGGAGCAGTATCAATGCACTGATACCACTTCTCCCCCCATATTGGAGGGTAATACCCCTCAGTCGTGGTGAACACACAAATACCAGGAATACATGAGACAGCGGGGTAGAGGGAGTATAAGTGTTGCGTATCTGTGACGTCACCTGGTGCATCACATTGTGATAAAGGCACATTTTTCGGTGAAAAAGACGCCTGGTGCTAGCAGAGTCGCATAAGACCTGGCGGCATACTCGCACCAGGTGTCTTTCGCCGAGTGGTGAATTGAGGGTAAAAAAACAGTATGAGGAAACATCTGTAACAATATTTTAATGCTTGAACTACTTGCAACTTGGAACTACACCCTTGTGAACTTTGGCCATGGAGATCCTCCATGATGTCACTGGTTCTGGTGGTTGTCCGTATGTTTCTTTCCCATAAACTGTTTTGTCCACTAGGTGTATGTGGTACTACTGCATAGGTCATCCACAAGGACAGCATTGTATATACATTACTGTGGTTACTGTGGAACGCTATGGATACTTGCCTTGTTTACTTGTGGTAACCGAATGCTACTTAGTTCGTTGCCAGCCATGTGTATGGCTCAGTATAGAATTCCATAGCCCTCTATCCTGCTACATTTGTGGTTCCCTGACATTGGCTTCCATGTGGAACACAACAGTCTAAACCCCGTCTCTGGATGAGTTCTTGGCATTAGTGACTTCATTCTGGGCAGCTTAGTGCAGTAGCTGCCTTTTTATTTGTGTACTGACTGAAACGGCTGATGCAGTGGCATTAGTCCAATATGGCCGGCCTCAGTGTCTAATGCATGACTGTGTTCATTTTCGGGCTATACACATGAGTTTTGGTCAGAATCCCGGCAGTCAAAATGGTGATGCCGAAATCCCGAATAGGGTCTTCTCAACCTATATCCTGTAAGATATACAAAATGGTTATGGCTGTGTCTGTCTTTCTTTTTACTAGATGAACATTTTGTGCTAACCTTTTCCTTAATCTAATGTGTACCCATTTTCTACACATGGTGGAGGCGGCAGGCATTCTAAGCCAACAAAACGGCTGCCTCCATTCGGGTACACTTTAAACTACAGTAGGTGTTGGGTACATCCTAAACTACCGGGAGTTTTTAAATCTAAAATATTTTGCATTCCTTTTGCCCTCTGTCATTGTGTAATTGTGTTCCTACATTTTGCCACTATTGCCACTTTGGTAATATCTCCTGTATTAAGTATTAGATACTTCTGTCATCTTCGAACCTATGTTTGAGGACAGGGGGGTGTGACACCTGCCACCTCAGGCTACCTGTCTCTGCACATGATATAGCCTTGTCTCCTGCAGCCCACTGTGCTGTGCTACTCCCACCCGTTACACACCTTTTCCGTCCCCTCCTCTGCTTGTTTCCTTCCTGTCTCTCTCGCTGCGCTCCCTGTCCTGTGCCCCCTCTTCCTGAACACACCCCGCACCATCACCTACAGATCTTGTCAACCCCACAATTGTGTTATGCCCGTTCTACGTGGTTTTTTTTTTTTTCTCCTTACACTTCAGTTCTTCTGTATAAATTAAATATATTTATATTTTGGTTATATTTAAATATGCGTGATGAATCTCCGTAAGCACTGAGGGATTGTTAGCATAGCTGCAGCAAATAACAGATTATTGTTTCGGTTTCCATATCTATAATGTCAAGCTGGAGAAACCGTTGTAGGGAGCAATGTGTCTGGTATGTCCATGCATTTTCCATTCTGCCGGGCACTCGAAGGTCTGTCCATGGCAGCATCAGGGTTAATGTAGGGGTGTCTGTATAACTAGTGCCAGATGCGGGCATGGTGCCAGCTTCCACGTCCTGTGTACAGAATGCGCGGTCATGTGACCAGAGGGGGAGGCTGGGGTGCAGATGAGCAGAGTGTTAACCCTTGCAGCAGGGAAGCACTCTGCAGTGCAACATCTGTATTACATGCTGCACAGTTCTCTTACAAAGGAAGAGCCGTGGGTCATGCAGGGTTATTTGAAAGTGCAGTGAAGCCTCTGGGGGAATAGGCACAAGAGATGACTGTATTATATCTGTCTCTGCAGCCACTGACAAGAGTCGCCTGCAAATGAATTCAATGAACCCCATGAAACCATCCCACCCAGGCACAGGACACAGGTGAGACCCTGCATCGTGTCGAAACTATTGTTTCATTGCATTCATTCATTGTGCTTTTTTGTGTCATTGGTTTTGCAAGCACCACCTTTTATATTGGTCATCTTTGTATACATGTCCTGGTCCTGGTATGAGAGTAAGCGGAAACAGCTTCTTGCAAGACATCATTAGTGGACCAGAGTTCCCTATAAAGATTGCAGGGACGTGTGGAAATAAATCCAGCCACTATTTTCCTGTTGTGTTTTGTTATGTTTGTCTCTAAAATGTATTTATTTGTGTATTTAAGACATGCAAAAAAAACTGGTTGATACAAATGTCTACATTGATGCATGCATTGTCTGTGAGGATATGAGTTCTCTTGCCTCCCTGCGTATGTGATGTCTGCTTCTTGTTTCTGTGTCTCATGTATTCCTTTTATTTAAACGTTCTCCTCTGGTTTGTGCGTACACCAGTAACTCCCGCCTCTGCCCTCCACAGTGATGGTTCATTTGCATACGAGTCTGTTCCCTGGCAACCAAACACCAATCAGGCTGCAGGATCGCTCTCCGTAGTAACCACCGTCTGGGGTTTGAGCAACACGTCGCAGAGCCAGGTAACATGATGTCACGGAAGGCGGAGCACGCTGGCATGCACAGTCTTGGCCACTCCCCCCGTTCAGGACCTGTTCAGCATTATTCTGATTAACCCTCTCTGCTTCGTCTCACTTGCATCACTCACTCCTTCTCGCTAGTAGGCCTGCTGTATCTCAAACCTGCACATTTAAAAGCTAATTTTCTATCATATTTTTTTAGCTTTGAAATATTGCTCACCTGGACTTTCTCTCTTAGGAGGGCCTTGGGAATCCCATGGTGCCCAGCGGTGGCCCCACAGGAGGCGGAGTCATGCCGGGGCTGGCTGGCAATAATGGGGGAATGGGAAACCCTCAGTACATTAGCCAGCAGGCATATCCTGAAGGTGGCGCTGGAAAGGGCTATCTGCAACAGAGCATGTACGGACGTGGTGGATATCCAGGAGGGTCAGCTTATACAAATAGGTAACCTAACCATTATCTAGTGTTTTTTATATATTGTGTTGCTGGGTAAAGGCATAATAAGCCTACAAAGCTATGCTCCGTCCCATTCCCCCGCTTCTTCTCTAATCATTTCTTACCGAGGGGCTTCCCACATCTTGCAGACCCTACTCCTTTATTATATACAGCATCAGCGGCCCCAGAGGAGGCCATGGGAGGCTTCAGTGTTTGCGCAGGTCTCATGCAGGCATTGTCTTGTGTTCTGTGCATTCGCTATGATGCGTTTTCAGTTCTTTTTACTTCTGATAGATCTAAAGCAAAGTACATTTGTATTGTGATCATGTGCAGTGCCTGTTAGATGGGTATAATGCTCCTGTTCTGTATCTCTGTCTCCAGAAAGTGTCCTCAGATAAAGCAGAGTATGGCTTTCTTGGTGACTAATGTCACATGGTATGGAGGCAGAGCGCTCTGAACTGAGCCAATATATGGAGAATGCATCCTGGCCAGTCACTAGGACCTGGCTCTTTAATTTCTTCCGCTGTGTGCAGGTGATGGCGGGTACTCGGATCACCCATTACCTCCTCTTTTTTGTAATGAAACATGCATATGTAACTTGTCACCTCCATTCTACGTATGGGCGTTTATACCAGCTTTTGTTACTGGCAGTTATCCCGGGGGCCCCACATCTGGCGGCGGGATGGGCATGCCTCAACACTCCGGTCGCGGCCCAGCAGACTTTACACAGGCAGCGGCTGCAGCAGCGGTAGCAGCAGCTACAGCAACGGCGACTGCAACTGCAACGGTGGCTGCGCTGCAAGAGAAGCAGAGCCAAGAGATGAACCAATATGGAGGGGTGAGTTGTGGCACAGTTTGAGGCCCCAGTGTGCTCTCTTACGGGTGGATATTTATCAAAGTTTGGGGAGAGATAAAGTACCAACCAATCAGCTTCTGGCTGACATTTTTCAAATATAGCCCGCAACAATGAAAGGGGCTGATTGGCTGGTACTTTTTCTCTCCAAGCTTTGCTAAATTTTACCCACAATTTCTGAATGTTAATAATAATCACAGGTAACAATGGGGGAGAGTTATCTAACTTTCTCAAGAGGACAGATTTGTAGCTTTCATTATCTTCTGCTTTCTATAAAATGATCGCTTGATTCTGATAAGGGGGGTACACACGGAGCAATGTTCACTTAGTTTCTAAGCAATCTGACTAGATTGCTTAGAAATTTAGAACACATCGCTCCGTGTGTAGGGGTGCCGGCGACAGCGATATGTGTCTCCGCAGGTCGCTATCGCTGGCTCTAGATTGGGCATGCATGCCCAATCTAGTGAGATCGCTCATTTCACCGCAGGGTGAAATGAGCGTGCGCCCCCATCGCTCAGCACACATCGCGCTCTGCTGAGCGGGGTGGGAGATGAGTGCTGAGCGGTCTGTGATAGATCGCCCAGCACACATCTCCGGGAGAAATCTCCCGTGTGTACCCCCCTATAGGTTGCTTTGGGCAACACCTCAACTTGTCCTCTGTAGATTAAAAAAATAAAATAAATAAATATATATATATATATATATATATATATATATATACATTTTTTTTTTCTTCCTTTTATTTTATTTAATGTAGCCTATGTGGGAGATGTATCAAACCAAGAGAAGTTGCCCATAGCAACTGCTCAGTGTCTAGCTATTTTATAAACTGTACTTGGTTAATACTTACTATACGTTGATTGATAGCTATGGGCAACTTCCCCACTTGTCCATTTCTCCCTTTTTATTTAAAAGAATAAATACAAATTATTAGGGAGTTTGATACATTTTCCCCCAGTGCCTTTTGCATCTATATGTATAATGTGAGTGTCTGCTCTGTGCAGGTTGGACCCTCTCATAACTTTGGTGGCCAGTTCTTGCCTCATTCCGGACCCCGAGGACCATCCATTCAGGGTGGAATAAATTCCGGGGTCATGGGTGCTGCGGGCATGGGTCAGATGGGTATGAACTCTGCAAGAGCACCGAGCATGAATGCCGTGTATACTGGACAAAGGATTCCCCCGCACGGATACCCCGGGCAGCTCCAAAGCCAGCAGCTCCAAAGCCAGCAGCTACAACGCCAGGGAGTAAAGAGGACCTATTCCAATGAGGTGAGGCTTCTATGTTCTTCATCCAAATTCAGGAGACTCAGACCTGTGGCCAGATTATATGGACAGAGTGGCAGACCTGTTATGATGTAGCTGCATGTATGTCTCACAGCCAGATTTCAGTGCGATCTTCCATTTGCTTTGTAATGTGGCTGGTACTTTGTTTACATGATGACCTTGCAATGTGATTGTGTTTAGTGCACGGTCACCTGATAACTGTATGCAGAAACCACTGATGATCTCTGGCCTATAGATGGAACTGACATTGAGGTTGAGTCTTGTTACTTTCTCCATAGGGCTATGCACCTCAACAGTACATGCAAGGTGGCCAGTACCCACCACACGCAGCACAGTATGCACCATCTGCCCCTCAGCAATCTGCTCCATCCCCATCCTACCCTGGGCACCGTGTGCAGCAGAACATCTCGCAGTACATGCCCCAGGCGGGTCCTGGGGGACATTACTACAAGGTAAATGATCTAAGAATATATACATCCTCTCTCTGTTTTATAGATTTATCCTGCTTTTTTTTGTCCTCCTCCCACTGTCTTTTATCATGACCGGTCACTATCACAGGCATAGTTTTCTTACAAAAAGTGTGCAATGCTCAGGTGGGTATACCAGCGCTGGCTGAATTACATAAATAATGAATGGACGGTTGGTGTAAAATGTAAAATAATCTGATTTTATTATCTAAAATAACCAAGAGAATAAAATCCCTTCTCTAAAATATGCAGATGCAAAAATAATAAACAGTACGTGGCTTATTGCCACCGATAGAGATGTATACGTATATTGCAATACAAGAGAGGTTCCACTTCTGTATTGTTTATTATTTTTGCATCTGCATATTTTAGAGAAGGGAAGAAGGGATTTTATTCTCTTGGTTATTTTAGATAATAAAATCAGATTATTTTAATGTTAAACCAACCGTCCATTCATTATTTATGTAATTCAGCCAGTGCTGGTATACCCACCTGTGTTCTTGTATTTGCTATATATTAAAATATTTTAGACCATCCCTATACCAGCTGCTGTTGGCAGCGTACTTGTAATTTTTTACTTTGTTAATGCTCTGCTCTTACCCTGGTCCGTGCTCTGCTCACACATCTCTCCTGCAGTGGGAGGAAGACCTGTACCACGCAGCCAGTGTTCTGCTTGGAGAGCGCTTGCATATGGAGTAAGCAGCTGGTGGTACAGAGAGCAGAGCCCTGCACAGCATCGTGTACAACATGGCTGACAGTGATTGGGAAAGCTTTATTATAGGGATGATCATGGGGGGAAAAAAGACGAAAGCCAATAATAGTGGAAAGATGCACAATGTTTTGTAGCACTTATATTTTCTATAAGTAAACAACCAATAATGACAACCTACTTTATATTCGGGCATTTGGCTGGGTACAGTATTATTGGGAGTGGATGTGTTAGATGGATTCTGCCCTCTCTCACTATGGCACCCAGGGGTGGTTTTCAGTTTGCCAGCAGCCGGGCTCCCGACGACCAGCTTACCGGCGCCGGAATCCCGACCGCCAGCATACCGACAGCTTTTCTCCCTCTTGGGGGTCCACGACCCTCCTGGAGGAAGAATAGATAGCGTGGCGCACCACCGTGCCCACAAGGGGCTCATTTGCGCTCGCCCAGCTGTCTGTATCTCGGCGGTCGGGATTCCGGCGCTGGTATGCTGGCCGCCGGGAGCCCGACCGCCGGCATAACATACTACATCCGCACCCAGCAGCTGCGGCTATAAGTAGTGATGGAAAGGGTGTGACCTAGGGAAGGGGTTAGCGATGTTTATAGGCGCTTGTAGCTTGTGACATTTAATTGGCTATTGGGTTTGTATTCTTGTACTTGGTAACTTGTGAGCTCCACTGGCACAAGGACAGATGTCACTGTGTAACATTCTCCACTGTAACTACACATTGGGAAAGGGGTTATTTCCTACCCTTCATAGTTTAGCCTTTGTCTCCGTAATGGCTATTATTTCATTGATGAGACCTAATAAGTTTGCAACAAACTGTATACAGTACATGGCTATACATATTTGATTGCTTTGATGTTGCAAATGGGATGGGAAGGGGGAAGGCTTCGATGCCGTTGTATGTGTAGATAGTTTTACAAACCATTTGTGAGATTAAGCCCTTGCATGGTTGTAATGTTTTGTAGCAGCACAGTGCGGCTGAATGCAAGTGAAAGATCACTCTTGTCTCTGGTTGTTAGTTATTTCTCTCTAGAAGTGATGTATATGTGCGCTCTGTTTGGCCACTCTGCACCACTACCTTGTCTGTCTTGTTCTGTCTCTCTCTGCATTGCTGAGCTGTTCCTACTCCTCTGCAAGGCACCGTCTCACCCATACCGTCTAATACTGTCTGTCTCTGCAGCTCACTGATCAATACAACGGACAGAGCAATAACTTCAGTGGGGGAAACTTCACGTATAACCAGACGATGAGCGGGGTGAGGAAGGACCTATTTTTATTTGTTTTATACACCTGTTAAAAGTAGTGTTCTATAATGTGTAGTTGATGGGAGGGATGTACTGCGGAGGTATGAACATTAAAACTCCCACTTTTTTTAAAAATATTATTTCTATGTATTTTTACATTTCCAGCCAGGACGTTCCATGCCTGGCTATCCCAGCTCACCCTTGCCAGGAAACCCCACCCCACCCATGACTCCTGGAAGCAGCGCTCCGCCGTATTTATCACCAGGCCAGGATGTCAAGTCCCCTTTCTTACCTGATGTCAAACCTTCGCACAACTCCTTGCACCAGTCGCCCACAGGTGGGTATGAGATGAGTAAACCCAGAGGTTTATGGGTCAGATTATTAAGCCTTGGAGAGGGATAAAGAACCAACCAACCAACCAACTCCTGTAATTTTTCAAACACAGGGGGACATTTACTAAGCAGTGATAAGAGCGGAGAAGTTGCCCAATCAGCAGCTCTGTATAATGTTTAGTATGCAAATTATAGATGTTACTTCAGTGCTGATTGGTTGCCATGGGCAACTTCTCTACTGGCTCACTTCTCCGCTCTTATCACTGCTTAATAAATGTCCCCCACAGTCTCTAACATGGCAGTTGGGAGCTGATTGGCTGGTACTTTATCTCTGTCCACTTTATCTCTCTCCATAGCCTAGTAAATATACCCCTTAGTTAGCATGGTGGAAGCAGGGCGGCAGCGGACAGTCTTGTGTTTTCTGCTCAGAATTTTATATCTTCTTATTCCAACTGTACCACACCACCCGAGGCTGAACAAAGTGCCTATTGCCATTGGGGGCTTTAATGTTGGGTAAAATGATTCTGTCTTACAGTAGCCACAGTCTCCCCATCAGCCTTACAGATGTTACTTATCTACATTATCAGTGCTTCCCCACACTTGTTAGATTGTAAGCTCATTTGCGTACCTTCTGTTTCTTGCCATTGTATGTTATTTATGTGGCTTATCGGTGTACAACGCCACATAATACGTTGGAGCTTTATACATAACAGATGATTCCAAAGCGTTTGCCCATGCGATACTGGCGTGGGGTGGTAAACTCTGGTAACATTACTCTGAATTTATCCCCCCCCCCCAGGCGCTTCCAATGACGAGCTGCGCCTGACATTCCCTGTGCGAGATGGCATTGTGCTAGAGCCTTTCAGATTGCAGCATAACCTGGCCGTCAGTAACCACGTGTACCACCTGCGGGAGTCTGTGTACAAGACGCTTATGATGAGGTACGTCCGAGCAGTGATCTTCTCACGTGGATCTGAGTCCGCCTTCAGTGACCCTGCACCGTGTGCTGCTATTCCTGTGTTACACTGTTAAACTCTTCCCTTGACCTCAGGCCTGACCTCGAGCTGCAGTTTAAATGTTATCACCACGAGGATCGGCAGATGAACACGAATTGGCCATGCTCTGTCCAGGTCAGCGTGAACTCCACACCTCTGATTATCGAACGTGGTGACAACAAGACCTCCCACAAACCTCTCTATCTGAAACATGTGTGTCAGCCGGGCCGGAACAGCATCCAGATCACCGTCAGCGCCTGCTGCTGTGTGAGTACGGTGTGGGAAGAGGGAGCAGAGCCCCCCTGAGGGATAGTGTAATGGCTAAGCTGAGGAACCTCAGTCTTCTTTGGTCAGGATGTCCTCCTACACCTGTATAATAAATTTGGAAGCACTATAATATCTTCCCTGCGGCCAGAACTATAGAAGGTTTACAGAACTGTTCTGGCTTGAAAGGGAGGCGTATATAATCCAACACACCCTAGCACAAAAACCTATATGTTGAAAGAAATTTTAATATGGAACTTTGACCCATACACAGTGTGGTGTCAGCCATATTGTGGGCGGAGTCAGGATCCTCCTTATTGGTTTGCTGGGATCCAGTGACTGAACTACTGTCTGACTAATATTCATGAACTACAATTTAGTTTCCAGTGACTTTCTAGACAACATCCTTATGAATATTCAGCTCTCAAAATGGATGTTCCCATTTTCTACAGGTGGCAGGTTCTCCTTAGCAGAAAATAAACGTAAGATCTTACATAAACGTGCGCATTACCCTTTTGTTACATATCAGACTTCTGTCAGTTGACGGCTAGTTATTCCTCCCGGCCGTTTCGTGTAACCTCTGCCTACAAACAGAGCTGCCAGGAGCTTGCTGTGACTGTTTACTTGGAAGACCTGCCCATCAAGATATAGAGGGGGGGGGAGGGGGCAATGAAGTCAAAAGGCATTGGCGCCCCCTAGTGCTTTTTCCAAATAGTGACAGCTGTTCAGGCTGCAGGTTTATTGCTGAAACCAGAGGACTAACTAAGCTGTGTTCTGAACTTTGTATTTCTTCTAATAATTCATGTGTGTGATGGATTCTGTTTGGAATGCTAGGGAATGTGTTATGGACTTATTTTAGCCACTAAAATGAATGGCAGTGATTGGGTGGAGTAGTATTTTATGTGGACAGTCGGGCCATAGGTAAGTGGGAATTGCATTCAGAGGTTAGAATTTACGCAGCGCCCTTTTGGGAGCTTTAAATGATAGCGCAACCATTGGTGTACAATGAATGCGCTACCGACTGCTCCTGTGCATGCACAAGTCTGTTCTCTCTGGTGTTCTGGCCTCTGTCCCACTGCTACGTGATAGGGCAATGATGGCGCATTGGATTGTAAGTGTAGCCTTACTTACAGTCACAGTACTGCTCTTTTTATTTATTTATTTTATTTCTCTGACGTCCTAGTGGATGCTGGGGACTCCGTAAGGACCATGGGGAATAGCGGCTCCGCAGGAGACTGGGCACAAAAGTAAAGCTTTAGGACTATCTGGTGTGCACTGGCTCCTCCCCCCATGACCCTCCTCCAAGCCTCAGTTAGATTTTGTGCCCGAACGAGAAGGGTGCACACTAGGTGGCTCTCCTGAGCTGCTTAGTGAAAAGTTTAGTTTTAGGTTTTTTATTTTCAGTGAGTCCTGCTGGCAACAGGCTCACTGCATCGAGGGACTAAGGGGAGAAGAAGCGAACTCACCTGCGTGCAGAGTGGATTGGGCTTCTTAGGCTACTGGACATTAGCTCCAGAGGGACCGATCACAGGCCCAGCCATGGATAGGTCCCAGAGCCGCGCCGCCGGCCCCCTTACAGAGCCAGAAGGCAGAAGAGGTCCGGAAAATCGGCGGCAGAAGACGTCCTGTCTTCAATAAGGTAGCGCACAGCACCGCAGCTGTTCGCCATGGCTCTCAGCACACTTCACACTCCGGTCACTGAGGGTGCAGGGCGCTGGGGGGGGGGCGCCCTGAGACGCAATAAAAACACCTTGGATGGCAAAAAATGCATCACATATAGCTCCTGGGCTATATGGATGAATTTAACCCCTGCCAGAATACACAGAAAAACGGGAGATAAGGCCGCCGAGAAGGGGGCGGAGCCTATCTCCTCAGCACACTGGCGCCATTTTCCCTCACAGCTCCGTTGGAGGGAAGCTCCCTGGCTCTCCCCTGCAGTCACTACACTACAGAAAGGGTTAAAAAAGAGAGGGGGGCACTAATTACGCGCAGTATTAAAAATACAGCAGCTATAAGGGGAAAAACACTTATATAAGGTTATCCCTGTATATATATAGCGCTCTGGTGTGTGCTGGCAAACTCTCCCTCTGTCTCCCCAAAGGGCTAGTGGGGTCCTGTCCTCTATCAGAGCATTCCCTGTGTGTGTGCTGTGTGTCGGTACGTTTGTGTCGACATGTATGAGGAGAAAAATGATGTGGAGACGGAGCAGATTGCCTGTAATAGTGATGTCACCCCCTAGGGGGTCGACACCTGAGTGGATGAACTGTTGGAAGGAATTACGTGACAGTGTCAGCTCTGTATAAAAGACAGTGGTTGACATGAGACAGCCGGCTACTCGGCTTGTGCCTGTCCAGACGTCTCATAGGCCGTCAGGGGCTCTAAAGCGCCCGTTACCTCAGATGGGAGATATAGACGCCGACACGGATACTGACTCCAGTGTCGACGGTGAAGAGACAAATGTGACTTCCAGTAGGGCCACACGTTACATGATTGAGGCAATGAAAAATGTTTTACACATTTCTGATAATACGAGTACCACCAAAAAGGGGTATTATGTTCGGTGAGAAAAAACTACCTGTAGTTTTCCTGAATCTGAGAAATTAAATGAGGTGTGTGATGATGCGTGGGTTTCCCCCGATAACAACTGATAATTTCTAAAATGTTATTGGCATTATATCCTTTCCCGCCAGAGGTTAGGGTGCGTTGGGAAACACCCCCTAGGGTGGATAAAGCGCTCACACGCTTGTAAGAACAAGGGCTCTACCCTCTCCTGAGATGGCCGCCCTTAAGGATCCTGCTGATAGAAAGCAGGAGGGTATCCTAAAATGTATTTACACACATACTGGTGTTATACTGCGACCAGCAATCGCCTCAGCCTGGATGTGCAGTGCTGGGTTGGCGTGGTCGGATTCCCTGACTGAAAATATTGATACCCTAGATAGGGACAGTATATTATTGCCTATAGAGCATTTAAAAGATGCATTTCTATATATGCGTGATGCACAGCGGAATATTTGCCGACTGGCATCAAGTCTAAGTGCGTTGTCCATTTCTGCCAGTAGAGGGTTATGGACACGACAGTGGTCAGGTGATGCGGATTCCAAACGGCATTTGGAAGTATTGCCTTATTAAGGGGAGGAGTTATTTGGGGTCGGTCTTTCAGACCTGGTGGCCACGGCAACAGCTGGGAAATCCACGTTTGTACCCCAGGTCGCCTCTCAACATAAGAAGACGCCGTATTATCAGGCGCAGTCCTTTCGTGGGCAAGCGGGCAAAAGGTTCCTCATTTCTGCCCCGTGACAGAGGGAGAGGAAAAAGGCTGCAGAAATCAGCCAGTTCCCAGGAACAGAAGCCCTCTCCCGTCTCTGCCAAGCCCTCAGTATGACGCTGGGGCTTTACAAGCAGAATCAGGCACGGTGGGGGCCCGTCTCAAATATCTCAGGGGTACAAATTGGAATTCGAGACGTCTCCCCCTCGCCGTTTCCTAAAGTCGGCTTTACCGATGTCTCCCTCTGACAGGGAGGCAGTTTTGGAAGCCATTCACAAGCTGTATTCCCAGCAGGTGATAATCAAGGTACCCCTCCTGCAACAGGGAACGGGGTATTATTCCACACTGTTGTGGTACCGAAGCCGGACGGCTCGGTGAGACCGATTCTAAATCTAAAATCTTGAACACTTACATACGGAGGTTCAAATTCAAGATTGAGTCACTCAGAGCAGTGATTGCGAACCTGGAAGAAGGGGACTACATGATGTCTCGGGACATCAAGGATGCTTACCTTCATGTCCCAATTTACCCTTCTCACCAAGGGTACCTCAGGTTTGTGGTACAGAACTGTCACTATCAGTTTCAGACGCTGCCGTATGGATGGTCCACGGCACCCCGGGTCTTTACCAAGGTAATGGCCGAAATGATGATACTCTTTCGAAGGAAGGGAATTTTAGTTATCCCTTACTTGGACGATTCCCTGATAAGGGTAAGATCCAGGGAACAGTTGGAGGTCGGTGTAGCACTATCTCAGCACGATTGGATTCTCAATATTCCAAAATCGCAGCTGATTCCGACGACTCGTCTTCTGTTCCTAGGGATGATCCTGGACACAGTCCAGAAAAAGGTGTTTCTCCCGGAGGAGAAAGTCAGGGAGTTATCCGAGCTAGTCGGGAACCTCCTATAACCGAGCCAAGTCTCAGTACATCAATGAAAGGGTTCTGGGAAAAATGGTGGCTTCCTACGAAGCAATCCCATTCGGCAGATTCCACGCAAGAACTTTCCAGTGGGACCTGCTGGACAAATGGTCCGGGTCGCATCTTCAGATGCATCAGCGGATAACCCTGTCACCAAGCACAAGGGTGTCTCTCCTGTGGTGGTTGCAGAGTGCTCATCTTCTAGAGGGCCGCAGATTCGACATTCAGGACTGGGTCCTGGTGACCACGGATGCGAGGCTGGGGAGCAGTCACACAGGGAAGGAATTTCCAGAGCTTATGATCAAGCCTGGAGACATCACTTCACATAAATATCCTGAAGCTAAGGGCCATTTACAATGCTCTAAGCTCAGCAAGACCTCTGCTTCAAGGTCACCCGGAGTTGATCCATTCGGACAACATCACGGCAGTCACCCACGTAAACAGACAGGGTGACACAAGAAGCAGGAGGGCAAGGCAGAAGCTGCAAGGATTCTTCGCTGGGCGGAAAATCATGTGATAGCACTGTCAGCAGTATTCATTCCGGGAGTGGACAACTGGGAAGCAGACTTCCTCAGCAGACACGACCCCCACCCGGGAGAGTGGGGACTTCACCCAGAAGTCTTCCACATGTTTATAAAACTCGACAAGTATTGCGCCAGGTCAAGGGACCCTCAGGCAATAGCTGTAGACGCTCTGGTAACACAGTGGGTGTACCAGTCAGTGTATGTGTTCCCTCCTCTGCCTCTCATACCCAAGGTACTGAGAATTATAAGATGGAGAGGAGTAAGCACTATATTCGTGGCTCAGGATTGGCCAAGAAGGACTTGGTAACCGGAACTTCAAAAGATGCTCACGGAGGATCCGTGGCCTCTACCTCTAAGAAGGGACCTGCTCCAGCAAGGACCCTGTCTGTTCCAAGACTTACCGCGGCTGCGTTTGACGGCATGGCGGTTGAACGCCGGATCCTGAAGGAGAAAGGCATTCCGGATGAAGTCATTCCTATCCTGATCAAAGCCAGGAAAGATATAACCGCAAAACATTATCACCGCATTTGGCGAAAATATGTTGCGTGGTGCGAGGCCAGTAAGGCCCAGACGGAGGAATTTTCAACTAGGTCGATTCCTACATTTCCTGCAAACAGGAGTGTCTATGGGCCTGAAATAGGGGTCCATTAAGGTTCAAATTTCGGCCCTGTCAATTTTCTTCCAAAAAGAACTAGCTTCAGTCCCTGAAGTTCAGACGTTTGTGAAAGGGGTACTGTATATACAGCCTCCTTTTGTGCCTCCAGTGGCACCTTGGGATCTAAATGTAGTTTTTGGGTTCCAAAAGTCACATTGGTTTGAACCACTTAAATATGTGGAGTTAAAATATCTCACATGGAAAGTGGTCATGCTGTTGGCCCTGGCCTGGGCCAGGTGCGTGTCAGAATTGTCGGCTTTATCCTGTAAAAGCCCTCATCTGGTTTTCAGCGTTTTCACCTGAATCCACCTATTGTGGTGCCTGCGGCTACTAGGGACTTGGAGGACTCCAAGTTGCTAGACGTTGTCAGGGCCCTGGAAATATAGGTTTCCAGGACGGCTGGAGTCAGAAAATCTGACTCGTTGTTTATTCTGTATGCACCCAACAAGCTGGGTGCTCCTGCTTCTAAGCAGACTATTGCTCGTTGGATTTGTAGTACAATTCAGCTTGCACATTCTGTGGCAGGCCTGCCACAGCCAAAATCTGTAAAAGCCCATTCCACAAGGAAGGTGGGCTCATCTTGGGCGGCTGCCCGAGGGGTCTCGGCTTTACAACTTTGCCGAGCAGCTACTTGGTCAGGAGCAAATACGTTTGTAAAATTCTACAAATTTGATACCCTGGCTGAGGAGGACCTGGAGTTCTCTCATTTGGTGCTGCAGATTCATCCGCACTCTCCCGCCCGTTTGGGAGCTTTGGTATAATCCCCATGGTCCTTACGGAGTCCCCAGCATCCACTAGGACGTCAGAGAAAATAAGAATTTACTTACCGATAATTCTATTTCTCGTAGTCCGTAGTGGATGCTGGGCGCCCATCCCAAGTGCGGATTGTCTGCAATACTGGTACATAGTTATTGTTACCAAAAAATCGGGTTATTGCTGTAGTGAGCCATCTTTTCTAGAGGCTCCTCTGTTATCATGCTGTTAACTGGGTTTAGATCACAAGTTATATGGTGTGATTGGTGTGGCTGGTATGAGTCTTACCCGGGATTCAAAATCCTTCCTTATTGTGTACGCTCGTCCGGGCACAGTATCCTAACTGAGGCTTGGAGGAGGGTCATGGGGGGAGGAGCCAGTGCACACCAGGTAGTTCTAAAGCTTTACTTTTGTGCCCAGTCTCCTGCGGAGCCGCTATTCCCCATGGTCCTTACGGAGTCCCCAGCATCCACTACGGACTACGAGAAATAGAATTATCGGTAAGTAAATTCTTATTTTTTTTCTTCTTGCGACTCCAGCCCGGCTGTCTGAGTGTAATAAGCACCAGACTGAGCTAATCCTGATCTTTGAAATTGACTGTTCTTCTATGTAATGGTGAGCATGCAAGATGCACGTTATCATACCGCTGACTACTTCTATTGCAGTCTCACCTGTTTGTGCTGCAACTGGTTCACCGACCATCTGTAAGATCTGTCCTGCAGGGCCTGATAAAGAAGAGGCTGCTCCCTGCAGAGCATTGCATCACAAAAAGTAAGATCCCACCTCCAGGACCACAGCTGTGATTTCCCAGTTATCACCCCCCCCCCCCCCCACCCCCCTTACTTTTCTGCCTTTAGGACCGGTGCTGTATGTGTTTCCCCACTTCTCCACCCTCTCTCTTCCCCTATCCTCTTTTCTCTGCATTACACCCCTTTGTTCACTTTCTCTTTATCGATTTATTCCCCAGTTAAACGGAATTTCAGCAGCGGCAGTATCCCAGGGACACCTGGTCCTAATGGGGAGGATGGGGTGGAACAGACTGCTATCAAGGTGTCTCTAAAATGTCCAATCACCTTCAGGAGAATTCAGCTTCCTGCCAGGGGCCACGATTGTCGTCACATCCAGGTAACTGGGGTGCAGCATCTGTCTCTCCATATATATGGGTGTTGCTTAGGTTTTCTCTGCAGTTCCATCTTCCAATACCTGGCTGTCTTTATGACACGGTCTTCATCTGGGCTGTGATATGTGCAGGTTATATCCTTTTACTTAGTCTGTAATCTCCCTTGTGTTCCTGTTCCTCCTCAGTGTTTTGACCTGGAATCGTACCTGCAGCTGAACTGTGAGCGAGGGACCTGGAGATGCCCTGTGTGCAAGTAGGTGTCCTGCTCCTCTCCTGCTGTAACTCCTAGCAACCAGCTAGCTTGTTGGTATTACTGTATTCTGGGTTCCATTAGGCTACACTATACCGCTGATAAGGTCCATATGATTAGGTGCTCTGGGTTACAGCATGTCGTCGCTTTTTGCACCACATTATATATTGCCCTTTAGTCTACTTTTCCTGCAAGGATTATTGATGTGTCAGCTATTCTAAGAAATCCCTTATCAGTAAGTAAACAGGATTATGTGCCCCACCCTTCTGAGGAGAATATGTTCCATTCAGAGAGGCCTTTATAGTACACATTTACTAATAGCATCAAAACTTAACATCCATTTAGATTCTATATTTAGTACATAAAAGCTGCTTGTTACAAAATATACTACTGATTCATGTACGCAGTACATTTCTTCAGACACTAGATGGTGAAACAAATATAGAAAACATGGAATTTGACGGCAGATAAGAACCACTTGGCCTGTCTAGTCGGCCGATGATCCATACAAAAGACCACTGAATTTCAGCATCGATAATGACAGCATGAAACCTTTAAATGCTTACACTCCCAATACATTCCTTTAGCAGACATTGTGATTCTTTACTAGTTCCTAAATTGTTTTTTGAAATCCAATGAAATCTTTTTAACATATCGAATTGTAGGGCTTGGCCTCTGTTCAATTAAATCTGAGCGATCTGCAGCTATGAGTATATAGTAGACACTAAACCATTTATTTTATACACATAGGGGTCTATGTACGAAGTCTTGAAGAAAGATAAAGTGGACGGTAGAAGTCAAAACCAATCAACCAGCTCCTGTCATTTTTCAAACACAGCCTGCAACATGGCAGTTAGGAGCTGATTGGCTGGTACTTTTATCTCTTCACTTTATTGCTCTCCAAGGCTTAGTACGTAGATCCCATAGTATTTACATTCCTTATATTACTCTTTTTCAAAAAAAACTTGGCTTCTACCTGGAAATGTCATTAAATAATCATTCTTCTATTTAACGTTCATTTCCTCTATGTGTGTTCCATGTAAGGTAAGGTCATTGCAGAGCAGGCTGTCCCATAGCATTGTCTGGCCGTCCACTGGGTCACTACTCCTGCATGATCTGATTTTTATTTTTGTTCTTTTGCAGTAAAACCGCCCTGTTGGAAGGGTTGGAAGTTGACCAGTACATGCTGGGAACCCTGCTGTATATCCAGAAGTGAGTAATACGTAATAGCACTGAGGCTGTATTGTGTAAACTCTATTTATAAGTGGGGTATGCATTCTGCATGATGTGTGTTATCACGGAACTTTTAAGGTGCACAGACATGGAACGATTACAGCCACGATATGGGCTTTCCCAATCAAACGGAACGACACATCGTGCACAACGTTCCGTGTGTATGACTGATACCGATGGCAATGCGCGCACCCGCGGGTTGCTAGCGACAGCCCCTGATCTTCTGAACATGCAAGATGGTCTGGGGCTCTTGTTAGAGATGCCATGCTGCCAAATGCAGCATGCCACCCCCGCTTTCCCCCGCTCCTCTGTTCGTCGCTACAGGCATAGGCAAGTGTGTATGGACTTGCCGATGTGCTGGCCCCGCCTCTGGGTCCCATCGCTGTCTATTTTGAATCGTCGCGTGTGTAGCCATCATTACTCTATTCAATATAAAATATCAATATAAAAAGGGAGAAAAATGTGAATCACGATCTGGTTACAGACTTCAGAAAATATGTATATTGTGGGAAGAATGCACGGGAACTGTAACACGGGGAATGTCATTCGTATATGTATATCCTTGGAGACAAGCATGCTCAGAATAACGTGTACTACCAAATGTGCTTCCCAGTGTACACTGAAATGTCTGTATATATAATACGCTGGTGAATAAAAAATTACTCTATTAAAAAAAAAAAAAAAAAGGGAGAAAAATATCAGTTTAAATTCTTGACAAGCACTTATATCGCCTGTTAGATCTCCAGTATGTATTCAGGATAAGGTACAGTGGGGCAGATGTATTAACCTGGAGAAGGCATAAGGAAGTGATAAACCAGTGTTAAATGCACGGTGAAAAATGCATCAGCCAATCAGCTCCAATATGTAAATTAACAGTCAGGAGCTGATTGGCTGGTGCATTTATCACCTTGCACTTATCACTGGTTTATCACTTCCTTATGCCTTCTCCAGGTTAATACATCTGCCCCAGTCTTTCTTCTAGATGTGACCGTAGATTTTCTGACCGCACAGTGACCTCTGAAGTGACTTTTACCAGAAATTTAAATAATTACCAGAGCACATGCCCGCATTAACAGTGCATACACTACTTGCTTAGAACGTACAGTGGTCTTCAATTTGCTGGAGCATATGATTGTGACCAGAAGTGTCCACATATGCAATAAATGACCTATATTCTCTATTCAGCTCAATAATAACGAGCCTGGGTAACCCGCGATTGCCTAAATATAGCTAAGGTCCCCATAAATCTGTCAGTGATCCCCTGATACCAGTTCAGGGAATGGTGATATTCAACGTGTTAAAAAAAAAAAAAATCTGGATATCTGGACCCGAAAATGGTCAGGATCTGCAAATTGGGGATTTTTTACTTGAAGTATTTCACACATTGATCTGTGGTTCCAGTCGGATTGGAGAAATATCCCCCTGATATATGGTGCCCTTTATTTTGTGCCATGTAAATGATAGTTAGTGTAAGTTACATCCATGGCCAAACCTTGTGTGGGAATATCCTAAAATGATAATATAAAAAAAAAAAAGTGGGGGGAGGGGGTGGAGTGCGGTATCGTGGGTGGTAGTGTGCTGAGAGTAGACTGTTCCTAGGGATACGATTAATGCTTTGTCATCTCATGCCGTACTACTAAATGGGCAGTTCTTCTACACATCCGGTACTAGGGACTTCAGAAAAGTATGGCAGTAAGAAGTGGGCAACTTCTGGATGAACGTTAAAGGAAATACTACAACAAATCAAAAATTCGCTAAGCCCTATACATATATTTATAGATGTTTCACAATACCTGGTTGTATAGGATCTATAACATAATTGGCGGTATTCAATTCTTTTCACCCCCTTCCACACCCGTTCTGTTTCTGCTGACGGGCGTGTTATAATCATTTCAACTCGCTGCCCCCGCGGTAGCGAGGGCACCCAACCCGTTATGCATCTAGACCTGATTACTATGGGCGAGATATGTGCAATAACGGGGATCACTTTAGAAAGGAGATTTGGCGTGATATATCATTTGAATACCGCCCAATGTGTGATAAAGATTTTTAAAAATACACAACTGAATTTGATTTATATGTATAATATTTATTAAGCAATTAATCATTCTGATTCCACTTCTTGTCATGTTGCCGCCCAGTTCTGACTATGAAGAGATTACTATTGATCCTTCATGCTGCTGGAAACCAGTCCCGGTGAAGCCAGACACCCATGTGAAGGAAGAGTCGGATGGGCCAGTTCTCAAGCGCTGTCGGAGTCTTAGCCCGGCACACATGGTGATGCCAAATGTCATGGAAATGATCGCTGCACTAGGACCAAGTTCTTCTCCCTTCAATAGCATGCAGTCGGGAGGCGGCGTCAGACCAGACTACGGTGGCCAGCAGGGTGGGTAATGACTGCTAATAGCGCTGCGGCACAGGACGTTTAAAGCTATAAAGCTAAGTTACAGAATGTCCTAAGAGGAGAACTGGTCTATTCTCATTTTGTTACTCAAGATAACCGGTTCGGATTGTTTATGATCTCTTATGTTTTACATTTCCTCTGATTTATATATTTCTGTATATATATTTTTTTTTACTTTTCAAGTGGCTCTAAATTAGCTGTGTGATGAATACGTTGAATGGCAGATAATGTGTGACCCATTTGATCGCACTGTCTCTTCACGATTGCTTTATTATACTTTTAATATGTTAAGAATTTTTTTTTTTTTCTATACAGGATGGATAAAGCTTCATGTCATTGGGTTATCATAGTTACATATGTTTTTAGAATATTAATTTTTGAAATGTTTTTCTTTCATACTTTATGGTCTTTGGAGATTGTCACTTTTTTTTTTTCATGCATATTTTAACTTAACTTCTCTATAATGTACTTCTATCACAGAGGTTGTTGCTCCTGCGTAGGGAGGCCAATCCTGGACCATTTTTTAAATCCCGGGTATCGGGATTGAAAAATGGTCATTCCCAGATACCCGGGATTGGCTTTCTTATTGTGTCCGCCTGTCCCCCACACCCCGCCCTGCCTCACCGCACCCACCCTGCAGACATAAAAAAACTCACAAACCTGCACAGCCGGGCAGGTGGTAAACTTCAGTCAGACGCGGTGACTGCAGGGGGAGCCGGGAGGAGACGTGGTGACCGCAGGGGGAGCCGGGATGAGACGCGGCGACTGCAGGGGGAGCCGGGAGGAGGCGGCGGGTGACAGCTGCCTTACCATCGCGCTTAGCGGCGGGTGACAGCGCAGTATGACCTCACAGTCAGAGGTTACGCTGCGCAGGGGGAGAAGGGAGCCGGGCATTAAAGGGCCGCCTGATCCCACAATCCCCAGGATTGGAGCATCCAATCCCGGGATTTAATCCCGGCCTATTTTTGTCCTAAATCCCAGGATCCTCCCGATCCCGGGATTGGCCACCCTACTCCTGCGTAATTTAGCTCTTGGCATGTATGGCCAGACTGCACACAGAGACCATATCATTCTATAGATAATCATTACACCCGGCAATACCATTCAGTAGCTGATGCTGTTGTGTTATGCTTTAAACTATAATACATCTCATTCTTGTGGGGGTTTTTTTTTTTTGGGGGGGGGGGTCCATTTTATTTTAGAATTTTTTAGTAATTTTAATTTTGCAAAGGACTGTCCCCGGATAACATTCTTTCTATAGAGATATGTTTATAGCCTGGTAATCTGTCAGTTAGAGACAGTGGCCCCTCACATATCCGCATACCCCCCCCCCCCCTCCTGTAACGTACTACTATGGAGTATATTCAATAACTGTCGTAAGCTGCCGTCTTGTCGGGAAGACGGCATCGTCCGACAGTTTTACGTCGGAAGGGGTTCCGACCTATTCATTACGGCGCCATTTATTCTGGAAACCCGACTTGTCAGAATGCACGCTGATCGGCGGCTTCAGCTGCGATCAGCGTGCATTGTCTGAAGCGGGGCCAAACCCGACAGGTTTTAGCCCTGTTTCTGACGATCTCAATCCGACTTTTTTTTAAAGGGGAGAGCAGGAACCCAGCGGCAGCGTCCACCCGGCTCCAGCAAGCGAGGTCCCGCTTGCTGGAGCCGGGTGGACGTCGCCGTGAGCCTCCGCTGCTGCAGTCGCTGCTCCCCCGTCTCCTCTCCCCGTCCGCTCCATCTCCTCCACTGCTCCTCTCACCGCCACAGACATCTCACCTCCGGAGCAGCTGACCGCTCCCCCCTCACCTCCGGAGCAGCTGACCGCTCCCCCCTCACCTCCGGAGCAGCTGACCGCTCCCCCCTCACCTCCGGAGCAGCTGACCGCTCCCCCCTCACCTCCAGCGCTGCTGACCGCTCCCTCTGCCGCTGCTGTCAGCGCACCCGCACCGCTGACAGCAGCAGCAGGTCAGGAAACAGGGAACGGCCAAATCCGACAGTCGGATTTGGCCGCTCTTTTGAATAGGGGTTGTCGAGTCCATTCCGACAACTGCATGTCTGAATGGACCCGACTCTTATTGAATATACCCCTCTGTCTCAGCTGTTTGTGATCTCTGCCTTGTAAGGTTCAAAGTAGTTTAAAGTTCACTAGAACCTGAGACAGCTCGTACTTCCTGTGCGCTTTCTATTCTAGTATGAATTACAAAGTGACTGTAGTGCCGTGCAGCTGTATAGTTACCCATGTAATTTCCCAAGAGAAATTGCTGCTGAGCCAGCGCATGTGAACAGGTGATCAATAAAACGGTCACCGCAACTATAAACTCTCTGATCCCAGTAGCACCTGGTTTACTGAATTTCATTAGAACATTTGTTAAATACCCTTCTTAATTAAGTATATAGCAAATGAAAAAGCCCATATATTAGGGACAGAGGGTAAAACCACATATGACATGCAGGACAAAAAGGAATTTTACTGTGCTTTTTGGTAATTTTTGAAAAATCAGGTAAAAATCTGGACACGTCAAGTGATATGGATGCACAGAGACGAGGCTTTAAACCCTTGTAATATTGTGCAGTGTAGTAATGCAGTTGTATTATAGCAGGTTCCACTGGCTTTATTGTGGTTGTGATATATTGTAAGCAATATATGTGTTCTATTGCGGACAGAAGTTAGCGGTCTCTTCTGGGGGATATGGTTTATAGTACAGACAGGAGGTGTTACTCCTCTTCTCAGCATTGTGAAGCAGGTAACGTTGGAACTTAACCTCCCCTTGTGATTTTTTTCATTCACTTTATTTCTAGCATAGAAAAGACTTAAAGCAAGATGAAGTGCACTTGCTGAATGTGTTAGATTACTGCTAGATGCACAGGTGATGTACCATGTAATCCATACTGGTATTTACTCTCATTTTAGGTCCTGCTTTCCAGAATCCTGGGGGGTTCTCTGAAGGCGGCTTCCCTTCCTCCAATCCCAGCACCCCCACGATGAATGACTTCACCCCCAATGGCCCTCCGCCCATCTCCTATCAGTCTGACATTCCAAGCTCAATGATGAGCCAAGAGAAGACTGGAGGACCCCCGATGACTGGACAGGTGAAGTACTAGGAGAAGTGTGGCCAAATGGTTGTGTGTTTTGTCACTCTACTGGGGGTCTGATTATTTTCTCCCTATTTAACCTGGTTATTTTAAAAAATTTAAAAATAAGCAATGCAGTTAAATGGTTTGCATCTGTTAATTTCTACGGGGTGTGGCCAAGATGCCGGCAGTCGGATTACCGATGTCCGGCAGAATGCAGACGTCTGAATCCCAGCTGGTTCAGGAGATTGATACCGTAATCCAGTCAGCCGGTATCCAGAACGGAAGTATAGCAGGCAGGATAGGGCCGCGAGGGCGTTGTTAGTGTCAGGTTTAGGCACTAAGGGTGGGTTACGAAGCCCCTTGCAGGCTTG
Organism: Pseudophryne corroboree; assembly: GCF_028390025.1. NCBI lineage: Eukaryota > Metazoa > Chordata > Amphibia > Anura > Myobatrachidae > Pseudophryne > Pseudophryne corroboree. The sequence goes on from NC_086449.1 coordinate 141,087,294, forward strand.
GTGGCTCGCCACAGGTTCTATTCCCACTCAATGGGTGTCGTGGACACCCACGAGTGGGAATAGTCCCTGGTAGTCCGCATGTCGACTGTCAGGATTGTGAGGGCGGGATGCAGGCGTCGGTATTGTGACCAACTACATCTTGTTCCACTCTATAAGGTGCTTCTCCTCTGTTTACATGTAATAATATGGGTTTTATCAAGAAGCCATTAGGGGTATTCTCATGAGGGGTGTGCAAAAGGTGCTGGCACCCTTTTCTAGGAACACTCTACTACTAAGAAAGACACCGGGAGAAGGACATTACTAGTTCCCTGCGTTTGCTCTGTGACATCATTATCACATGCATCGGGGGTGAAAGGTCCTGGTCCAGGGTGCTTATGCCACACTCGCATGAGCAAAAACCCTTTGGTTTTAACACAGCGGCAATGGCAATTCGCTCCCTTCGTTGGCTATTGAATTTCCCCCATAGTATGATTGTCTCAGAGCTCCCTCTGCTGGCAAAAAAAAACGGGTGCATTCATCTTCATTACTTCTGTGTAAATAGATGCAACTGTTGGTGTGTTCATAGTAAAAGCGCTTTGTATCCGTAACTTCAATATGTAACACTAATGGTAAATTGATATTTCTCTGACGTCCTAAGTGGATGCTGGGACTCCGTAAGGACCATGGGGAATAGTGGCTCCGCAGGAGACTGGGCACAACTAAAAGAAAGCTTTAGACTAGCTGGTGTGCACTGGCTCCTCCCGCTATGACCCTCCTCCAGACTTAGTTAGAATCTTGTGCCCGGCTGAGCTGGATGCACACTAGGGGCTCTCCTGAGCTCCTAGAAAGAAAGTATATTTTAGGTTTTTTATTTTACAGTGAGATCTGCTGGCAACAGACTCACTGCAGCGAGGGACTAAGGGGAGAAGAAGCGAACCTACCTGACTGGAGGTAGCTTGGGCTTCTTAGGCTACTGGACAACATTAGATCCAGAGGGATCAAACACAGGACCCGACCTCGATCGTTCGGTCCCGGAGCCGCGCCGCCGGCCCCCTTACAGAGCCAGAAGCAAGAAGTGTTCCGGAAAATCGGCGGCAGAAGACTTCTGTCTTCAACAAGGTAGCGCACAGCACTGCAGCTGTGCGCCATTGCTCCTCATGCACACCTCTCACTCCGGTCACTGATGGGTGCAGGGCGCTGGGGGGAAAGGGCGCCCTGAGGGCAATATAATACACCTTGGCTGGCAAATCTACACCATATATAGTCAGGAAGGCTGGTGTAAAAATAGCCCTGCCAGAATTCCAGAAAAAGCGGGAGAAGTCAGACGGAAAAGGGGCGGGGCTATCTCCCTCAGCACACTGGCGCCATTTTTCCCTCACAGCTCCGCTGGAAGGACGCTCCCTGGCTCTCCCCTGCAGTGTCAAGCTACATAAGGGTAAAACAGAGAGGGGGGGGCACTAAATTTAGGCGCAGTATATGTAATATAAGCAGCTATAAGGGAAAAAACACTCATTTATAGTGGGATCCCTGTGTTATATAGCGCTCTGGTGTGTGCTGGCATACTCTCCCTCTGTCTCCCCAAAGGGCTTTGTGGGGTCCTGTCCTCTGTCAGAGCATTCCCTGTATGTATGCGGTGTGTCGGTACGGCTGTGTCGAAATGTTTGATGAGGAGGCTTATGTGGAGGCGGACCAGATGCCTATAAATGTGATGTCACCCCCTGCGGGGCCGACACCTGAGTGGATGGTTATGTGGAAGGAACTACGTGACAGTGTCGACTCCTTACATAAAAGGTTTGACGACATACCGAATATGGGACAGCCGGCTTCTCAGCCTGTGCCTGCCCAGGCGTCTCAAAAGCCATCAGGGGCTCTAAAACGCCCGCTACCTCAGATGGCAGACACAGATGTCGACACGGATACTGACTCCAGTGTCGACGACGATGAGACTAATGTAACTTCCAATAGGGCCACACGTTACATGATTGAGGCAATGAAAAATGTGTTGCACATTTCTGATGTTACCCCCGGTACCACAAAAAAGGGTATTATGTTTGGAGAGAAAAAACTACCAGTAGTTTTTCCTCCATCTGAGGAGTTAAATGAAGTGTGTGAAGAAGCGTGGGCTTCCCCCGATAAGAAACTAGTAATTTCTAAAAGGTTACTAATGGCGTACCCTTTCCCGCCAGAGGATAGGTCACGTTGGGAAACATCCCCTAGGGTGGATAAAGCGCTTACACGCTTGTCAAAGAAGGTGGCACTACCGTCTCCGGATACGGCTGCCCTAAAGGAACCTGCTGATAGAAAGCAGGAGTTTATCCTGAAGTCGGTATATACACACACAGGTATTATACTGAGACCAGCTATTGCTTCAGCATGGATGTGCAGTGCTGCAGCTGCGTGGTCAGATTCCCTGTCGGAAAATATTGATACCCTAGACAGGGACACTATATTGCTAACGGTAGAGCATATTAAAGACGCAGTCTTATACATGAGAGATGCACAGAGGGATATTTGCCGGCTGGCATCTAAAATAAGTGCAATGTCCATTTCTGCCAGGAGAGGGTTATGGACTCGGCAGTGGACATGTGATGCAGACTCAAAAAGGCACATGGAAGTTTTGCCTTATAAAGGTGAGGAGTTGTTCGGGGATGGTCTCTCGGACCTAGTTTCCACAGCAACTGCTGGGAAGTCTGCATTTTTACCCCATGTTCCCTCACAGCCAAAGAAAGCACCGTATTATCAGGTACAGTCCTTTCGGCCCCATAAGGGCAAGCGGGTTAAAGGCGCGTCCTTTCTGCCCAGAGGCAGAGGTAAAAAGCTGCAGCATACAGCCAGTTCCCAGGAGCAAAAGTCCTCCCCCGCTTCCTCTAAGTCCACCGCATGACGCTGGGGCTCCACAGGCGGAGCCAGGTACAGTGGGGGCCCGTCTCAAAAATTTCAGCGATCAGTGGGCTCGCTCACGGGTGGATCCCTGGATCTTTCAAGTAGTATCTCAGGGGTACAAGCTGGAATTCAAGACGTCTCCCCCCCGCCGTTTCCTCAAATCTGCCTTGCCAACAACTCCCTCAGGCAGGGAGGCAGTGATAGAGGCAATTCACAAGCTGTATTCCCAGCAGGTGATAGTAAAGGTGCCCCTACTTCAACAAGGACGGGGTTACTATTCCACAATGTTTGTGGTACCGAAACCGGACGGTTCAGTGAGACCCATTTTAAATTTGATATCCTTGAACACATATATAAAAAAATTCAAGTTCAAGATGGAATCGCTCAGGGCGGTTATTGCAAGCCTGGACGAGGGGGATTACATGGTATCACTGGACATCAAGGATGCTTACCTGCATGTCCCCATTTACCATCCTCACCAGGAGTACCTCAGATTTGTGGTACAGGATTGTCATTACCAATTCCAGACGTTGCCGTTCGGTCTATCCACGGCTCCGAGGGTCTTTACCAAGGTAATGGCCGAAATGATGATACTCCTTCGGAAGAAGGGAGTTTTAATTATCCCGTACTTGGACGATCTCCTGATAAAGGCGAGGTCCAGGGAGCAGTTGTTAGTCGGGGTAGCACTATCTCGGGAGGTGCTACAACAGCACGGCTGGATTCTAAATATTCCAAAGTCACAGCTGATCCCTACGACACGTCTACTGTTCCTGGGGATGGTTCTGGACACAGAACAGAAAAAAGTGTTTCTCCCGGAGGAGAAGGCCAAGGAGTTGTCATCTCTAGTCAGAGGCCTCCTAAAACCAAAACAGGTGTCGGTGCATCACTGCACGCGGATCCTGGGAAAGATGGTAGCTTCCTACGAAGCAATTCCATTCGGCAGGTTCCATGCAAGGACCTTTCAGTGGGACCTGTTGGACAAGTGGTCCGGATCGCATCTTCAGATGCATCGGCTGATAACCCTGTCTCCAAGGACCAGGGTGTCTCTGCTGTGGTGGCTGCAAAGTGCTCATCTTCAGGAGGGCCGCAGATTCGGCATACAGGACTGGGTCCTGGTGACCACGGATGCCAGCCTTCGAGGCTGGGGGGCAGTCACACAGGGAAGGAACTTCCAAGGACTATGGTCAAGTCAGGAGACTTCCCTACACATAAATATTCTGGAACTGAGGGCCATTTACAATGCCCGAAGTCAGGCAAAACCCCTGCTTCAAAACCAGCCGGTACTGATCCAGTCAGACAACATCACGGCAGTCGCCCATGTAAACCGACAGGGCGGCACGAGAAGCAGGACGGCGATGGCAGAAGCCACAAGGATTCTCCGATGGGCGGAAAATCACGTGTTAGCACTGTCAGCAGTGTTCATTCCGGGAGTGGACAACTGGGAAGCAGACTTCCTTAGCAGGCACGACCTCCACCCGGGAGAGTGGGGACTTCATCCAGAAGTCTTCCAACTGATTGTAAACCGTTGGGAAAGGCCACAGGTGGACATGATGGCGTCCCGCCTAAACAAAAAGCTAGAAAGATATTGCGACAGGTCAAGAGACCCGCATGCGATAGCTGTGGACGCTCTAGTGACACCATGGGTGTACCAGTCGGTTTATGTGTTCCCTCCTCTTCCTCTCATACCAAAGGTACTGAGGATAATAAGGAGAAGAGGAGTAAGAACTATACTCATTGTTCCGGATTGGCCAAGAAGAGCTTGGTACCCGGAACTTCAAGAAATGATCTCAGAGGACCCATGGCCTCTGCCGCTCAGACAGGACCTGCTGCTGCAGGGGCCCTGTCTGTTCCAAGACTTACCGCGGCTGTGTTTGACGGCATGGCGGTTGAACACCGGATCCTGAAGGAAAAGGGTATTCCGGAGGAAGTCCTTCCTACGCTGATTAAAGCTAGGAAGGAAGTAACCGCAAACCATTATCACCGCATATGGAGAAAATATGTTGCGTGGTGTGAGGCCAGGAAGGCCCCAACGGAGGAATTTCAGCTGGGCCGTTTCCTGCACTTCCTACAGTCAGGGGTGACTATGGGCCTAAAATTGGGTTCCATTAAGGTCCAGATTTCGGCTCTATCGATTTTCTTCCAGAGAGAACTGGCTTCACTACCTGAAGTTCAGACTTTTGTTAAGGGTGTGCTGCATATTCAGCCCCCTTTTGTGCCTCCAGTGGCACCTTGGGATCTCAACATGGTGTTGGATTTCCTAAAGTCACATTGGTTTGAGCCACTTAAAACCGTGGAATTGAAGTATCTCACGTGGAAAGTGGTCATGTTGTTGGCCTTGGCTTCGGCCAGGCGTGTATCAGAATTGGCGGCTTTGTCATGTAAAAGCCCTTATCTGATTTTCCATATGGATAGGGCAGAATTGAGGACTCGTCCCCAATTTCTCCCTAAGGTGGTATCGGCTTTTCATCTGAACCAGCCTATCGTGGTGCCTGCGGCTACTAAAGACTTGGAGGCTTCCAAGTTGTTGGACGTAGTCAGGGCCCTGAAAATTTATGTTTCCAGGACAGCTGGAGTCAGAAAGACTGACTCGCTATTTATGGTGTGGGTGCACCTGCTTCAAAGCAGACTATTGCTCGCTGGATCTGTAGTACGATTCAGCTTGCACATTCTGCGGCTGGACTGCCGCATCCTAAATCGGTAAAAGCCCATTCCACGAGGAAGGTGGGCTCTTCTTGGGCGGCTGCACGAGGGGTCTCGGCTCTTCAACTTTGCCGAGCAGCTACTTGGTCGGGGTCAAACACGTTTGCTAAATTCTACAAGTTTGACACCCTGGCTGAGGAGGACCTAGAGTTTGCCTATTTGGTGCTGCAGAGTCATCCTCACTCTCCCGCCCGTTTGGGAGCTTTGGTATAATCCCCATGGTCCTTACGGAGTCCCAGCATCCACTTAGGACGTCAGAGAAAATAAGAATTTACTCAACGGTAATTCTATTTCTCGTAGTCCGTAGTGGATGCTGGGCGCCCATCCCAAGTGCGGATTGTCTGCAATACTTGTATATAGTTATTGCTTAACTAAAGGGTTATTGTTGAGCCATCTGTTGAGAGGCTCAGTTGTTATCATACTGTTAACTGGGTATTGTATCACGAGTTATACGGTGTGATTGGTGTGGCTGGTATGAGTCTAACCCGGGATTCAAAATCCTTCCTTATTGTGTCAGCTCTCCCGGGCACAGTATCCTAACTGAAGTCTGGAGGAGGGTCATAGTGGGAGGAGCCAGTGCACACCAGCTAGTCTAAAGCTTTCTTTTAGTTGTGCCCAGTCTCCTGCGGAGCCGCTAATCCCCATGGTCCTTACGGAGTCCCAGCATCCACTACGGACTACGAGAAATAGAATTACCGGTGAGTAAATTCTTATTTTTCATACCTTTACAGGAGTCACAATTTTGTAGGATGCATATTTATGAAAATGTAACTTATTGATTCTCTATGGTTCCATGACATAACAAAGTGCCTCATATGATGTCACTGGTTCCTAGTAAATTATAATGAATATATTGGTCTAGCCCACGGAACAGCTGCTGTCACGCCCAAATTTTATGTTAGTCATTCAGCAGACAGTGCAAAATTTAAGTTATATATCAACCATAGGAGTGCATACAAGGAAGAATTGGTGTTCCGCTTGTTTGGTTTACCTCTTACTGTAACTGTGTGTGAGACCTTTTCTGTGTCATGCAATTCCAGGTTCCTTCAACTGGACGAATCGAGGCATCACACAATCCCTCGCAGTCACTTCATACCTCCAACCTCAGCAGCCAGTCACCACAGCAACTTCACCATCGGAATCAATCACGGCAATCGTTGGCTCAGCCTGGAGGTGACCTGGCATTCAACCATTCTGTGGCAATGCCAGCTGCTGGTGATGTAACGGAACCCTCACTTGATGTAAGAGATTGCGTTCCACCTTTGCTGTCTTCTCTGGTCACTGTCCTGTCTTCCTTCATTTTGTTACATCATCTAATTGTTACCTCTATATTCCAGCTTCTCCCTGAACTGACAAACCCGGATGAGCTGCTTTCCTACCTTGGACCCCCGGACCTTCCAAGCAGCGGCAACGATGATCTTCTGTCCCTCTTCGAGAATAACTGATGTTCCTTCCACATCATTATATACATTTTTTGCTTTTTTTTTAATTTTTATTCATACCCAACTTTTAAACAGAAGGGATGAGGGGAGGGGTGCAGAGCACAAGACCCAATCTGGAGATGGCCCAGTTTGCCGCTATAGATGGATACAGACTGATTCAGATCATTGCACTATTTTAAATCTGCAGTGCTGCTCCGTAAGCTTTGGAGGGTGTCTCCCGTAGACTATTAACCACATTACACATCCTTTTACAAAAGTCCAATATACATATTTGACTACTCTAAAGGGAGATATGCGGATTTCATCACTTTAAGAAACCAGCAATGTTTCTCCAGTTTATGCCTCCTGGGTCAGGCGAAGGTTCCCCCGGGGTGGTCCCGCAGCCTCTGCCGACTTGTCCGTATCCCCCTTTTAGACATTCTTAGCCACTAAGTACCAGCCTGTGGGTAGCAGGGTTGTTACGCTGTTTTATTATTCGGGGACCTCTGTCACGGGAAGCTAAGAGCACAAAGCAGGCGTGTGTAAGCCTACACACTATTCTTTTTGTAATGTAAAAATACATACATTGTTTGTGTGTGTGTGTATAAATGTATATTATTGCTGGTCCATTATTCATAACTCATTCCTTTTGTGGGGTGGGAGGGAGGTTTGGTTATAATGGATGCTGCAGGATTCTTGGGTGACGGTGGATTGTAGTTCCCACAGTCTCTGTCAGTGTCTGAGGTAATATTGCAGAATATAGCTATAATACAGAGGATCCGCTCTGTAGTTCTGTGTCCTTGTCGCTGTATGTTTTCTTTTCCAGTATAAAAGCTTCAATACCCCAGGCAGCATCACCTACTGTACATGCAATAAAACGGGACCGCAGCTTTGAAATATCGACATTATTCACTCTGCAGCAGAGTGGGAATCTGTATGCAGTATATTAATATATATTTATATATATATAAATGTGTGTTTTGTGTGATATCACATGACAGAGGGAAGGATGCAGCATGTAACTGAATATCTTAAGTTCAAATGTTATCTACGCACAGTGGTGGCAGCCATTTTGTTGCTTTCATTTTACTAGGAGCTAGTGAAATCACGAAGACGTGTGAAGCACCATGTGTCGATGCCTTCAGAGACGTCTATGGTTCCTAGTGAGGCTTGTGGCATAGATCCTCAGTGATTTCATGTGTTTCTGGTCAACTTGTGGGCCAGGTTCTCATTGCATATTGGGCCAATCCGCAAAATGGCTGCTCCACTGGGTTTAGGGGACAGATGCACTTTAAAAGTCACGGAAGGGTAGTGACTATATTTAACTCCCAGGTTTTTATTGTTATTTTATTAGTACCTGGTGTAGGGAAGACACAATGCTGTAAAGACACACACCAATCAATCATAGTTGTTTTATTTATTTTTTTATTTTATAACTTTTTTGTTTCTGGTTTTAAAAACAAAAAAGTCGTCCTGCAAAAGGCACTGTCTTTTTAAATAAGCC